>NC_066514.1:4838585-4851085 GCF_024679095.1 Eriocheir sinensis
TAGAGACAAATGAATATATAAAAGAATGTTAATGAATAAGATAGAAGTGAAATTAAAATACAGGATAAGATAGAGACAGGTAAAGAGAGTCAGAATTATAGGAAAGAATATACAAAATGAAAAATGGTTTGAAAATTGGAATAGATTGGATGCTTTAGAGACAAATGATTAACTAAAAGAATGTAAATGAATAAGATAAAAGTTAAAATAAGATAGAGAATAAGATACAGACAGAGGGAGAGTCAGAATTAAAGGAAAGAATATACAGAATGAAAAATGGTTTGAAAATTGAAATAGATTAGATGCTCTAGAGACAAATGAATAATTAGAAGAATGTAAATGAATAAGATAGAAGTGAAAAATAAGATAGAGGATAAGATAGAGATAGAGGTAGAGTCAGAATTATAGGAAAGAATATACAAAATGAAAAATGGTTTGAAAATAGGAATAGATTGGATGCTGTAGAGACAAATGAATATCTAAAAGAATGTAAATGAATAAGATAGAAGTGAAAATAAGATACAGGATAAGATAGAGGTAAAGAGAGTCAGAATTATAGGAAAGAATATACAAAATGAAAAATGGTTTGAAAATTGGAATAGATTGGATGCTTTAGAGACAAATGAATATATAAAAGAATGTAAATGAATAAGATAGAAGTGAAATTAAGATACAGGATAAGATAGAGACAGGTAAAGAGAGTCAGAATTATAGGAAAGAAAATACAAAATGAAAAATGGTTTGAAAATTGGAATAGATTGGATGCTCTAGAGACAAATGAATATATAAAAGAATGTAAATGAATAAGATAGAAGTGAAATTAAGATACAGGATAAGATAGAGACAGGTAAAGAGAGTCAGAATTAAAGGAAAGAATATACAAAATGAAAAATGGTTTGAAAATAGGAATAGATTGGATGCTTTAGAGACAAATGAATAACTAGAACAATGTAAATGAATAAGATAAAAGTTAAAATAAGATAGAGAATAAGATAGAGATAGAGGGAGAGTCAGAATTAAAGGAAAGAATATACAAAATGAAAAATGGTTTGAAAATTGGAATAGATTGGATGCTGTAGAGACAAATGAATATATAAAAGAATGTAAATGAATAAGATAAAAGTTAAAATAAGATAGAGGATAAGATAGATAGAGGTAGAGTCAGAATTATAGGAAAGAATATACATAATGAGAAATGGTTTGAAAATTGGAATAGATTGGATGCTCTTGAGACAAATGAATATCTAAAAGAATGTAAATGAATAAGATATAAGTGAAAATAAGATAGAGGATAAGATAGAGGTAAGGCGAGTCAGAATTATAGGAAAGAATATACAAAATGAAAAATGGTTTGAAAATTGGAATAGATTGGATGCTTTAGAGACAAATGATTAACTAAAATAATGTAAATGAATAAGATAGAAGTGAAATTAAGATACAGGATAAGATAGAGGTAAAGAGAGTCAGAATTATAGGAAAGAATATACAAGATGAAAAATGGTTTGAAAATAGGAATAGATTGGATGCTTTAGAGACAAATGAATATCTAAAAGAATGTAAATGAATAAGATAAAAGTTAAAATAAGATAGAGAGTAAGATACAGACAGAGGGAGAGTCAGAATTATGGGAAAGAAAATACAAAATGAAAAAAGGTTTGAAAATTGGAATAGATTGGATGCTTTAGAGAGAAATGAATATCTAAAAGAATGAAATGAATAAGATAGAAGTGAAAAATAAGATACAGGATAAGATAGAGGTAAAGCGAGTCAGAATTATAGGAAAGAATATACAAAATGAAAAATGGTTTGAAAATAGGAATAGATTGGATGCTTTAGAGAGAAATGAATATATAAAAGAATGTAAATGAATAAGATAGAAGTGAAATTAAGATACAGGATAAGATAGAGACAGGTAAAGCGAGTCAGAATTACAGGAAAGAATATACAGAATGAAAAATGGTTTGAAAATTGAAATAGATTAGATGCTCTAGAGACAAATCAATAATTAGAAGAATGTAAATGAATAAGACAGAAGTGAAAAATAAGATAGAGGATAAGATAGAGATAGAGGTAGAGTTAGAATTATAGGAAAGAATATACAAAATGAAAAATGGTTTGAAAATTGGAATAGATTGGATGCTTTAGAGACAAATGAATATCTAAATGAATGTAAATGAATAAGATAGAAGTGAAAAATAAGATAGAGGAGCCATGATAATGATGATGATGATGATGATGAATGGGACGTAGTGAGAATGGAAATGTAGACGTATTATAAAGAAGAAAGATGAAAAAAAAGAAAATTAATGAATGGAAGAATGAAAGAAATTATGAAAGATTAAAAGAAGGAGAAAGGAGGAAAATGAAACAAAGAAAGGGGAAACAAAATGAAATGAATATAGCGATTGAGGAAAGAAGAAACAGGAAATGGAACAGAAAAGGAAGGAAAAGAAAGGAAAAGAAAGAAGGAAATAAGAGAAACGGCTTATAAGAAAAAGATGAAAAAGAAGAAAAAGAAGAAAGGAAGAAAAAAGGAAAGAAAATAAAGAAGAAAATAAGAGAAACGTCTTATAAGAAAAAGATGAAAAAGAAGAAAGGAAGAAAAAAGGAAGGAAAATAAAGGAAAATAAAGAAGAAAATAAGAGAAACGGCTTATAAGAAAAAGATGAAAAAGAAGAAAAAGAAGAAAGGAAGAAAAAAGGAAGGAAAATAAAGGAAAATAAAGAAGAAAATAAGAGAAACGGCTTATAAGAAAAGGATGAAAAAGAAGAAAAAGAAGAAAGAAAGAAAAAAGGGAAGGAAAGAAAGGAAAATAAAGAAGAAAATAAGAGAATCGGCTTATAAGAAAAGGAGATGAAAAAGAAGAAAAAGAAAGGAAAGAAATTGAAGGGAAGAGGAAGACAAGAGAAGGGGAATATAAGAGAGATGGAAAAAGAGGAAAATTAGAGAAAGGAAGAAAGAAAATAAAGGAAAGAAAGGAAAATAAAGAAGAAAAAAAGAGAAACGGCATATGAGAAACAGAAATGAAAAAAAAAGAAAAAAACAGGAGAGAAAAATGAAAAGAAAAACAATGGAAAAGAGAAGATGAAAAAAAGAAGAAAAATAAGCAAGAAAATGATGCAAGAAATATAAAAGGAAAAAGCGATAGCAAAATTTAGTCCACAAGGCAAGAAGTTAAGAGGTGGAGGTTGAGGCAAGGACGAAAAGTTGGAAAGTTTCGTTTAGTCGGCGCAACATCTGTGGTCATATGCCGGAGAGAGACAGAAGGGGAAGGAATTGTAGGAGAAGGGAACAGTTGGAAAGTTTCGTTTAGTCGGCGCAACATCTGTGGTCATATGCCAGAGAGAGACAGGAGGGGAAGGCATTATAGGAGAAGGGAACAGTTGGAAAGTTTCGTTTAGTCGGCGCAACATCTGTGGTCATATGCCGGAGAGACAGGAGGGGAAGGCATTATAGGAGAAGGGAACAGTTGGAAAGTTTCGTTTAGTCGGCGCAACATCTGTGATCATATGCTAGAGAGAGACAGAAGGGGAAGGAATTATGGGAGAAGGGAACAGTTGGAAAGTTTCGTTTAGTCGGCGCAACATCTGTGGTCATATGCCGGAGAGACAGGAGGGGAAGGAATTATAGGAGAAGGGAACAGACCCCAGGAGACGGGACACAACCCCCGATTAATACCTGGTACCTATTCACTGCTGGGTGGACAGGGGCGTAACATCTTAATTAAGCCCTAACCAAACTAGTGAGTGTTACACATTGTTACCCCTGAGAAAAGGAAAGTTTCGTTTAGTCGGCGCAACATCTGAGGTCATATGCCGGAGAGAGAGAAGGGGAAGGAATTATAGGAGAAGGGAACAGACCCCAGGAGACGGGACACAACCCCCGATTAATACCTGGTACCCATTCACTGCTGGGTGGACAGGGGCGTAGGGTATCGGAAAAGCCGCCCAAATTTTTCCTACTCCACCCGGGAATCGAACCCGGGCTCCCTCGGTTGTGAGCTGAGTGTGCTAACCACTGCACCACGAAGCCCCCTGGCAAGGACGAAAACCAGCGAAAAGTAACGAAAAGAAGGGAGGAGGTGAAGGAAAACTTACGTTGGACGGTCATGCGACAAGGCCGAATGCTTGCTAAATAATGCACGGCTTACCGACCCTTGTAACCACTGCACCACGAAGCCCCCTGGCAAGGACGAAAACCAGCGAAAAGTAACGAAAAGAAGGGAGGAGGTGAAGGAAAAACTTACGTTGGACGGTCATGCGACAAGGCCGAATGCTTGCTAAATAATGCACGGCTTACCGACCCTTGTAGATCTATAAACCTATATCCCTTTTTTTGCCTACCTCCTTCACTCCCGTCCTCGTCCTCCTCTTCCTCCTCCTTCTCCTTCTTCTCTCTCCGCACTTCGTAATGTAAACTTTCCTCGCCTCTCTCCGACCTCCCGTTTCTTTCTCCGTTAACAGTTTTATTTCTCTCTCTCTCTCTCTCTCTCTCTCTCTCTCTCCTTCCCTACCCTTTCTTCCCTTCTTGCCCATTCTCCTGTTCCTTCCTCTCATCTTTCCTACCTTGCTTTTCCTCTCCATTAACTATTTTCTCTCTCTTCTTCCCTACTCTTTCTTCCTCCATCTATTAAACTTTTTCTTTCTTCTTTCCTTCTTTCTCTTCCTTTTTTTTTATTTCTCCTTATTTTCTTCCCTTCTTCCTCTTTCCCTCGTGACGTTTTCCTTTCTCGTCTCATTTCCATCTTTATCTCTCTCCCCTTTAACCTTTTTCTCCCTCCCTTCTTTTCCTTTTCCATTCCTCCTTCCTTCGGTCTGTCCTCATTTCTTACCCTTTCCTTATTCCTCTCTTCTAGTTTTCTTCTCATTTTACTTTTTCTTCCTTTTCTTCCTCGCTTTAATTCCTCTTTTCCATAATCTCCTCATTTCTTAACTTTCCTTTTTCCACTCTTCCTGTTTTCTCCTTAATTTACCTTAGTCCCTCCCTTCCTCACCCTCAATTCCTACCTATCTTACCTCCTGCCGTTCCTTCCTTCCTCCCTTACAGTCTCGAGTCCTCCCTCTCACCTTTCCTTCCTCCCTTCTAGCAGCTTGTGTTAATGCCCCCAACGTTATCTACGCCTTCTATGCCTCAATTCATCCTTACTTCCCTTCCTTATTCCATCCTACCTCCGTTTCACCTCCCAATCCCTCAGTTTCCACCCACAAGCCTTCCTCACCTCCCCTTGAAACACTGTCTTTTTTGTACGCCGGTTTAGACTTCCCTGTATTCCGTCCAGGCGTGCGTGCATGGGTGTGTAAGAGCCCTTGGCCAAGCACTGCCTCAATCGTCTCCTTCGCCTTTCTTTATTGTTATTTTATCGTCTCTGCTGCCCTGTTCTTTTCTCTTGTGTTCGGTTTTTCTTTTTTCGCTTCTCCATCTCATTTTATTTTTTTATTTTTTTTTGTATATTCATTTGTTTATTTATTGTTTCCTTGTCTTTGAAGGTTTTGTTGTTTGTTTGGGTGTAAGTTTTCTCTCTGTGTCTCTGTGTCTCTGTGTCTCTCTGTCTCTCTCTCTCTCTCTCTCTCTCTCTCTCTCTCTCTCTCTCTCTCTCTCTCTCTCTCTCTCTCTCTCTCTCTCTCTCTCTGTGTGTGTGTGTGTGTGTGTGTGTGTGTGTGTGTGTGTGTGTGTGTCTGTCTCTGTCTGTCTCTCTCTCTCTCTCTCTCTCTCTCTCTCTCTCTCTCTCTCTCTCTCTCTCTCTCTCTCTCTCTCTCTCTCTCTCTCTCTCTCTCTCTGCAGGTAACCAGAAGGGGCTGAATCAATAGACACTTGCGTAACTCGTGTTGTTAAGTGCGTCCCACCTGTATTGCACGAACGGGCGAGGCGAGGTAAGGGCCGTCTGTACCGCACGTTTGGCTTTGCTCACGTGAAGAGGGAGGAAGAGAACACGGCAGAGGAGTAGGATTAGAGAACGAGTTACATTTCCTTAGTCTTGGTGACCGAAGGAACAGAAGAAGGAGGTGGAGGAGGTGTTGAACGAAGAAGAAGGGATAGAAGAAGAAGGGATAGGAGAAGAAGAAGGGATAGGAGAAGAAGAAGGGATAGGAGAGGAAGAAGAATGGATAGGAGAAGAAGAGAAGGGATAGGAGAAGAAGAAGAAGAAGAAGAAGAAGAAGAAGAAGAAGAAGAAGAAGAAGAAGAAGAAGAAGAAGAAGAAGAAGAAGAAGAAGAAGAAGAAGAAGAAGAAGAAGAAGAAGAAGGGATAGGAGAAGAAGAAGAAGAAAGGATAGGAGAAGGAGAAGGGATAGGAGAAGGAGAAGGGATAATAGAAGAAGAAGAAGAAGAAGAAGAAGAAGACAGCTGGGAGATAAAAGAAAGCATGAAAACTTGGAAACATGGAGGGCAGTCAACAGAAAACCTCTCAGCCCATAACATTACATACAAGGTTCCCATCCCCCCACGGTCCATGACTTTACATAGCCGCCCCAACATCGCTCATCAATACTCCTGGAATGCAGTAACTCATCTTGGTCTCAATATATCGCCCACACATTAATTTAACTGGACCTCAATGATACTTTTTTCTGCAAACCTGACCTCGACGTTAAACTTGTCCCCAGAACTACAGGAGAAATGGCGGGGGGTGGGGGGGGGGGAGGGGGGAGGAAGGAAAAATGATAAAGGAGAAGAAGAAGGAGGAGGAGAAAGAGGAGATGGAGGAGGGGGAGGGGAAGAAGGAGAGGGAGGAGGAGGAGGAAGTAGAAGAAAAGGAAGTAGAAAAGGAGGAGAGGGAGGAGAAGGAGGAGGGGGAAGAAGAGGAGGAGGAGGAGGAGGAGAGGGGAAGAGGAAGGAGGAGGAGGAGAAGGAAGAAGAGACGGAAGTAGAGAAGGAGGCGGAGGAGGAGGAGGAAGAGGAAGAGGAGGAGGAGGAGGAGGAGGGGTACAAAGGAAGGAGTACAAAGGAAAAACAAACATCAACATACCTCTTGGTCCTAACTAAGCTGTTTATTGTTGCTACCATCTACTCTAATCTACGAGCCAGAGACACAGGACAGCAAAGGCGAAGGAGGAGGAGGAGGAGGAGGAGGAAGGGGGTAAGGAAGATGTGGGTGACGGGAAAAGGGAGAGGGAGGGGGGTAGCAAAACAGCTCCCCAAACTTAAGTGATGACTCAGGGGATATGGGAGTCGTAGAGTGGTTGGGGTCGAGCGGGGAGCGGGTTGAGGGGAGTATCAACCAAAGGCCGGATTCATCAAACCACTTACGAGACCTGTTGTTGGTAAGTCTTTTAGTAATTCCATCATCTAGGAACGCTCTTGATCTTAAGGTGACTCCAATGACAATGAAAGAAGTGTCGACCAGGCCAGTACTTCATTCCCTGTCATCGGAGCGGCCTAAACAAAAGGATAATTCGTAGAGGACAGATTTACTTAAAGACTTATACCAACGACCGGTCTTGTAGTGGTTTATGAATCCGGCCCCAAGCCTTCCCATACCAGCTGTTGAGATCTCTGTGCCTCATCTGCTTTTCATTCTTTTTGACAATGTTTTCAATACTCGTGCACTCTGGTTTGATAGTGAGGGGTAGATTTGCCTTCGGTTAAGTTAGGTTTTCGAATTCTTGAAGGCCGGAGGAGCATAAGAGGGAGGTGGAGGAGGAAATGGAGAAGAAGAAGAAGAAGAAGAAGAAGAAGAAAGGATAATGTAAAATAAAAAGAAGAGGAAGAGTTGGAAAAGGAAAAGGAGACAGAGGAGAAGGAAGAGGAGGAGGAGGAGGAGGAAGAGGAAGAGAAGGAGCAGGAGAGAGAAATTAAGAAGGGAAACGAGAATAAAAATAAGGAAAAGGAGAAATATGGGAGGTATTAGGAGGAGCAGAAGAAGGAGAGAGAGAGAGAGAGAGAGAGAGAGAGAGAGAGAGAGAGAGAGAGAGAGAGAGAAGGAATAAATACGGTAGCAAATATATATAATGGTGGTTGATAAGAAGGGTTTACATTTTAGATCGATCAAAGGCGGAATTCGACAACATAAAATAACAAGTGAAGAATGAGAGAAAAAATGTCGACGAGTTCGGAGCAAAATATTCTACCGTGAAATACTTATTCGCCTGTGTACTCGTTTTTATATCAATGCCCATCTTGTCTCTGTGTCTCTGTGTCTCTGTCTCTGTCTCTGTGTCTGTCTCTGTGTGTTTCTGTGTCTGTCTCTGTCTCTGTCTCTGTCTCTGTGTGTTTCTGTGTCTGTCTCTGTCTCTGTCTCTGTGTCTGTCTCTGTGTCTGTGTCTGTCTCTCTGTCTGTCTATGTCTGTCTATGTCTGTCTCTCTGTCTCTCTCTCTCTCTCTCTCTCTCTCTCTCTCTCTCTCTCTCTCTCTCTCTCTCTCTCTCTCTCTCTCCTTCGCATAAGTGATGTCGTGATAACTTGTGGAATTTTCTTGCCTGATTATAAAGTAGAAGTGAGTATGATTTTTTAATGATCCAGAGTTCTGCTGTATATCCCATAGTCTATCATGGTAATGGTGTGGCACTGTGAACCTATTCTCGCTCATCGATGGAGAGGCAAGCGGTGCATTATTGATCTATGTAATGTACGTACTTATGTATGAATTTCAATCCTTTAGTAATATGAGGTCGCATTTCCTTTCTGTTTGGCATGAACAAATCTAAACAGTGTGATGACAAGGAGAACTATACATTGTTTCTGTGATGAATTCCTTCTCGGCTCTCAACTCGACGTCACCATTTTTATTTTTTTTACGTCGTGGCCTATTGCGCCGGTAGGTTTCTTCCCGGTGGATCCTGATGGTCGGCCCAAGGCTTCTTCCCGGTGCATCCTGATGGTCGGCCCAAGGCTTCTTCACGGTGGGGCCTGATGGTCGGCCCAAGGCTTCTTCACGGTGGGGCCTGATGGTCGGCCCAAGGCTTCTTCACGGTGGGGCCTGATGGTCGGCGCAGCCCGTTCTGGCGCAGGCGAGTGTTTATAGTGGCGCCATCTTGTATTGGCTCATGGTGCCCTCCCGGAGCTCATCTTTAATCCTAGAATCTAGAGTCCGGGTTGATAGGTGGTCTTCTGGACAGCATGTGGGTAGTTTTAAGCCACTCGGCGGCGGCTGAAAAATCCCAGCTTGGTGGCACCGGGCGGGGATTGAACTCGCGTCGTCCTGAACGCGGCTCCGTCACACTATCCATTCAGCCACCGCCTCCCCATTAAGACATCAAGACGGCAAATCTATTCCGGTGCCCTATTGTAATCTAATCGGTTTACATCTCTGAGGGTGCGGCCACACTGCACGCGGTTTGCTGGGAGGGTAGGGGGTAGCGGGATGCCTAGCGGGTCAGAGGCAAGAACAAACACATGTTATCTAATACGAGTGGCCATACAGGAC
This sequence comes from Eriocheir sinensis, assembly GCF_024679095.1. NCBI lineage: Eukaryota > Metazoa > Arthropoda > Malacostraca > Decapoda > Varunidae > Eriocheir > Eriocheir sinensis. The sequence continues at coordinate 4,847,946 of NC_066514.1, forward strand.
GCGGGTAGCGGGATCCCTCCAAGCTTACCCGCTACCCGCGTCCTGTATGGCCACACGTATTAGATAACATGTGTTTGTTCTTCCCTCTGACCCGATACGCGTCTCGCTACCCTCTACCCTCCCAGCAAATTGTGTGCAGTGTGGCCGATCCCTGAGTGTGGTTAGCGAGGAGGACGCCTGTCGCTGCCTCGCACCGAGCACCCTGTAAAGTGGACCCGCCCAGGCACGTTGGGCGAGACGGCGCCATTGGAATACTTTATCTGCTAAATGTCGGTAGAGGGAAGCACCGGACAAATAATAAGGATTTGAGGCAAAGTACTGTGATGTTTGACTCAAATATTACAAACAATTAGGTGTGAAAATATAACACCGAAGGAAGCATTGTCCACCTCGCTTTAATTCGTGGAAAACATCTGCCAGACTTCTGCAAACATGGCTGCCCCAATTTCATCTCGCCCTGTTGTTATTATGATGCAAATGTGAGTGAAGATAGGCTTCTTGTGACAGTTCTAGTGATTTAATTTAGCACAGGTATCGACTGTGTCAGCTGCGTCGCGTCGATATATATTTATACTAAATGTTTGTGTTTGGTAACTCAGAGGCAGCCCAGTAAACAAGACTGTTTTGTTTATATATGCCAAGACCTTCCCACAAAGACTGTATGCGACTGCTCTTCTGAACTTGCTAACTTCATGCCTACCCACCTCCCGCGGCCTCGCCACACACGGCTTTCTACTCAAGCTCATCCCTTTACTGTCCAAACCCCTTACGCAAGAGTTAACCAGCATCTTCACTCTTTCATCCCTCACGCTGGTAAACTCTGGAACAATCTTCCTTCATCTGTATTTCCTCCTGCCTACGACTTAAGCTCTTTCAAGAGGAGGGTATCAGGACACCTCTCCTCCCGAAATTGACCTCTCTTTCGGCCACTCCTCTAACTCTTTATAGGAGCAGTGAGTAGCGGGCTTTTTTCACATTTGTTACCTTTTTTATGCCCTTGAACTGACTCCTCTATTGTAAAAAAAATGCACTCTGTTTCAATGGGATCGTAGCTATCGTGTGTTGCCCGCTTCTAACACGGAGTTTGTAAAGTCCTCCAATACTCGAGACACGCGCGGCATACAGCCACTTGAGAAACGAATGTCAGAAAGTATATATTTTCTTGCCTTGTGATATACGTTCCAGTTTCCTTTCCCTAACGAAGTGACGTTTCTTGTGGCCAAATATGGGCGGAGTGGAAAAATTTGGGCGGCTTTTCCGATACCTGTCCATGTACCTGTCCTCTGTCCACCCAGCAGTGAATGGGTACCAGGTATTAATCGGGGGTTGTGTCCCGTCTCCTGGGGTCTGTTCCCTTCTCCTATAATTCCTTCCCCTTCTGTCTCTCTCCGGCATATGACCACAGATGTTGCGCCGACTAAACGAAACTTTTCAACTTTGTGGCCAAAAAAAGGAAAAACAATTGGCGATGAATTTTTTAAAACAAAAGTATAAGAATTTGAGACCAAGTCAGTTCACTATCACAAAGTTACTTACGGTATAACATTTTATTTATTGTTATGGTAATGTATGAGCAGATAGTTAAAAATCTATGGGTGAGACACGGGGAAAATCTATTTGCTAGCTATTGTGTATAACTGTTAATATAGTTAAAACTCATCACACTTTTAATATACCAGAGAGAGAGAGAGAGAGAGAGAGAGAGAGAGAGAGAGAGAGAGAGAGAGAGAGAGAGAGAGAGAGAGAGAGAGAGAGAGAGAGAGAGAGAGAGAGAGAGAGAGAGAGAGAGAGAGAGAGAGAGAGAGAGAGAGAGAGAGAGAGAGAGAGAGAGAGAATATTAAGTGAACTAAAGTGAGCTTATAACGGGTCCCGCTCGGCCACACATCAAACTACCTCACTTAACTAAAGGCTATTGTGTTATCTCACCTACTACAGTCAACTTGTGAAGCAGGCCACGGCAACACCGGCCCTGTGACGAGTGAGATAACAGTTTGCGCCTTAACCAAATCACTTCACACGTACCACTTTGAAAATAACACTTTATCCTATGGCCTCGGCTATGGGAAAGCTGAGAAGTGGCCGAGAAACGACAAAATTACGCTGCATTTTGAGAAGAAGAAAGGAGCATGGAACGTACATCAGAGTACTCCTCTCATAACCATAAAGACGTTAAAAATATTAACTTCTACTCAAACTCCATTCCTTCTAGGTAGTGTTTGTTACAAAATAAACAGTCTCGTGACGCGTGGCACCAGCCGAGAGTCGCTTGTTGTCTACTATTGAGAATTTGACAAGTGATTACTGTATGGATAGCTAATTCAGTCTGCCATGACCTTACAGCACCTATGACAAAAAAGCCCACCTCAAGATCACTCACCCAACACAATGACCTTGGGCATTCATGGTGGTTTGCGCTATGCCACCACCGCCTACAATTAGCTCGAATTAAGGGTTTTATGGCGAGACCTTTTTAGGGTCCACCGTACCACAGCCACGACTCGTGAAAGCCCTGAAAAGGGTCTGCCGACGTTCTCGGGTTAAAACACGTTAACAGCCGTCTGCTTCCATAAAAAAGAAACTTTTGGCCAGTTTCTTTTCCATCGAACATCAATAATTCCGAAAACAGGCCATGGCGTGACGAAACTCCCTGAATCATAAATACGAGAACGCTGGCTTCATAAAAAAGTAACGTGTTTAAAGGATTTGCACACTCAGTAATCCATAATTCTGAGAAAAGCACAATAACACTGCAAAACCTCACAATGGATTATCGGCTTAGGATTTACAAGCACTATCGCTCTCTCACCGTTCACGTACACACGATACTTTACTGCTACTACTACGCATAAGTCGTTGTATAGGGTGAGCGAAGCGACGCGCCCCTCAGTGTATGCCCCATTTATTGATTGATTGACTATGCATACGGTCATACATATACACACACACACACAAGTATAGAGCACTTGTAAAAGAACACACACACACACACACACACACACACACACACACACACACACACACACACACACACACACACACACACACACACCTTCGTGTTGCAGCTGTTTAGAGCGCTGCGCTGCCAGGCTACACGGCCCGACAGGGCGGTGGTTCGAGCCCGTTCAGGCCGGATTCTTTCG
>NC_066514.1:4853585-4856085 GCF_024679095.1 Eriocheir sinensis
TGATGGTGTAATCGTAGAAGTAATAATCAATTTGTAACCTCTAAACACAGAATGCAAAAGAAGCACAAATTAAAACCACCAAAAGAAGTAACTGTGAAAGAAATTTTGGAAATGTATTAAAACTTGTATGTACGAAGTTAGAGAAGTTGTTCCAATAAATCGAAGGTCATTAGATGCGGGGTGGTTTACATAAGTCTACGGTTGAGTTGCCAGGTTTCAGTATGTGAGACTAATATATACATGAGCTATTCCTTCCACCACTGTTTCATTTTTAACGTGTTTACTGCAGAACAAAACAAGGAGACGATTGAAAAGCAGATAAGTAGCATAAGCATGTATGTATAAGTTAAGAATGCTGTGGGAAAGAGTAATATATAGAAGAACATATGAATCTACGGAGTTGATTTGGTAGAGACTAATATATCCGTGAGCTATTTCTTCCATCACTGTGTCATTTTTAACGTGTTTACTGCAGAACAAAACAAGGAGACGATTGAAAAGCAGATAAGTAGCATAAGCATGTATGTATAAGTTAAGAATGTTGTAGGAAAGTAATATATAGAACATATGAGTCTACGGAGTTGATTTGGTAGGTTTCAGTATGAGACTAATATATCCGTGAGCTATTTCTTCCATACTGTCATTTTTAACGTGTTTACTGCACAACAAAACAAGGAGACGATTGAAAAGCAAGTAAGCAGCATAAGCATGTAAGTATAAGTTAAGAATGTTGTAGGAAAGAATAATATATAGAACATATGAGTCTACGGAATTGAGTAGCCAGGTTTCAGTATGTTTTTTTTTAACGTGTTTACTGCAGAACAAAACAAGGAGACGATTGAAAAGCAAGTAAGCAGCATAAGCATGTAAGTATAAGTTAAGAATGTTGTAGGAAAGAGTAATATATAGAACATATGAGTCTACGGAATTGAGTAGCCAGGTTTCAGTATGTTTTTTTTTAACGTGTTTACTGCAGAACAAAGCAAGGAGACGATTGAAAAGCAAGTAAGTAGCATAAACATGTAAGTATATGTTAAGAATATTGTGGGAGAGAGTAATATAAAGAAGAACAGCCGAGACATTCCAGGATAATTAAGGGGAGGACGGACTATTGTATTGGGTCGACTACACGAGAGGTCGAGTAGGATGGAGGGAGACGGAGAAAACAGAGATATTAAAAAAACAGATTGAGTGATTTTTATACATCATTGGTGAGTAACCTTTGCCCTCTCTGTCTCTGTCTCCGTCTCTCTCTGTCTCTAATAATTTTGTCCTTATCTTTGTTTTTATTTATTTGTTCATTTTCGTCCACTCTCTCTCTCTCTCTCTCTCTCTCTCTCTCTCTCTCTCTGTCTCTGTCTCTGTCTCTGTCTCTGTCTCTGTGTCTGTGTCTGTGTCTGTGTCTGTGTCTGTGTCTGTGTCTGTGTCTGTGTCTGTGTCTCTCTCTCTCTCTCTCTCTCTCTCTCTCTCTCTCTCTCTCTCTCTCTCTCTCTCTCTCTCTCTCTCTCTCTCTCTCTCCTAACTCGTCGAAACAACTCTCCTCTTTGATTTTTTGTAACTCTATTTCTCTTAATTAATTTTCTTTTCCTTTTCTGTTTATTTCTCTATAATTATTACTACCGCACACATGGACACACGAAGCTTCTGTTCTTGGGTCACTGTTTCTCTTCATTAATATTTTCTTCTAATCTCTTCTATCTAATCTAATCTAATCTATCTATCCCTTCCCATTCGTCCTTATCAATCTTCTTTCTCCTTTTCCTTCTTTCTTTTTATTCAATGTTCCTTTCCTCTTCATTTCTTTATGTTACGTTTCTAACTATTTGGTTTTAATTTTGCTTTTTTTTGTAGACTCAACAGAGATCGTATCAGCATAACCACTTAACTTTCCCTTGTCTTCTACTACAATTTCTTTTCCACCTTCTGTTCCTCCTCCTCCTCCTCCTCCTCCTCCTTTTCATTTACCTCCATCTCCTTCTCCTCCTCCTTCTCTTCTCTTCCTCCTCTTCCTCCTTTTCAACTTTTTCCTCCTCTTGTTCCTCCTTTTTCTCCTCTTCCTCGTCTTCCTCCAACTCTTTCTCTTCCTTTTCCTCTTCCTCCTTCTCTTCCTCTTTCTCTTCCTTCCCTTCCTCCTCTTTTTCCTCCTCCTCCTCCTCCGTTTCATTTACCTCCACTTCCTTCTCCTCCTTCTCTTCTCTTCCTCTTCTTCCTACTTTTTAACATCTTCCTCCTCTTCCTCCAACTCTTTCTCTTGCTTCTCCTCTTCCTCCTCTACTTTCTCTCTCCTTCTGTTCGATAATACCCATCAAACATATACCTTTGACTTGGATTCACTCAGTCTTTCAATATTATCAGCCTTCCCCAAAGCATTCGCAGTCAGTTAAGAGGAGAGTTGGCAAACACGACGAAGGAGAGGTAGGAGGGATTTTGCAAAGGAGAGAAGAATGGAGAGAGATTGGTGAGGAGAGGGGATGCGAAGAACAAGGGAAGGGAGAGTCAA
>NC_066514.1:4863585-4867670 GCF_024679095.1 Eriocheir sinensis
GAACACACACACACACACACACACACACACAACACACACAACACACAGAATATTATACAAACATGCAGACACACACACACACACACACACACACACACACACACACACACACAACACACAGAATATCATACAAACATGCACACACACACACACACACACACACACACACACACACACACACACACACACACACACAGAAAAACAAAAAAAAACACACACACACACACACACACACACACACACACACACACACACACAACACACAGAATATCATACAAACACACACACACACACACACACACACACACACACACACACACACACACACACACACACACACACACACACACACACACACACACACACACACACACACACTAACAAATAAACGAACACAAACGTGAGTGCGTGCAAGGAGTGAGTGATTTAAAAAGAATATCCTGAATGGAAAACTTGCATATGGGTCTTAATTAATTCTCCAATGCTGAGCGACAAAAAATTCGAACAAGTGAAAAAAAACAGACTTGAGAGACACCCTTACGTCACCTCGGAAGCCTCACAGGCCCGGTAGGACACTTAAATATGGATAGCATCTGGAAGGGGGAAAAAATGGTGGAGACGATCCAAAAAGTCTGTTAAGCTGATTCAACAACGAATGATATATGAAGTTTCCTGTTAAGATTTTGAGTTAAGGACAGACCAAGAATGTGTATTATGGAAGACTAGAAGAGATGGCTGGCTTGTGCTTTGGTGTCGTTAGTGGCGTGTGGTGAGGAGACTGGATAGATGAATTGAGGTTAATTGATATTTCTCTGTACACAACATTGCAAGTGTATTTGAATCACGGTCGACGCAGAAGGAAAAAAGGTCTACTAAGTTCTGTTCTAAGTTTATATATACCAAGTCAAGTCACTGCTTCAAAACTGCGACCGGTACGCGCTGGAGGCGGTTTTGGGGCGGAGCAGTGGGATGACGTCACTTGAAGCTAAAAAAATTAAAAAATACCCGCCAGTTCAGGGGTGACTAAAGTTGGGGTCGTATGTGCACTCTGGATGTGTATTATCGCCTTCTTTCACAGCGCGTTCAGGCAAGCCACTGACGAAAAAATATGTCTTTTTATTGTGCTATTGCGTGACTGTAATTCCAATGCTTACAAACGGCGGTGTAGGGTGTGAAGGAGGGCATGTTGAAGTGACTGATTTTAATTAGTCCGCCTTTCTTCGTTTTCTCTAAAATCCCTGTTTCTACATTCTCTAGTTTGGCTCCAAGCAGTGTCACGCATAAACCACGCCTCGGCCGTGTCTCCTCCCACAAACCTGCGTATGACTTGACCTGGTATACATAAACCTAGGTTCTGTTAGCCTCCGTCACCCGCTGGTCGATGAAATAGCAAAGGTAAGCTGTCGAGGCACCTGGCAAGTAAGACAAGTGACCCGTCGATAAACAGATACGTAAGCAAATAAGGACAAGGCAAACCACGTCGATAAACCTGGCAAAGGTGAATAAAGGTGACCCGTATATAGAAAAACATTTGTCAGCACGATAAAAAGGAAACCATATCGATGAATGAAGAGGATACATTCGTTGATTGGTTTGCACAATGGTAATTAGTATTCACATAATAAATCTCAATATATCTAAAACAAATGTGCGTGGGCTCAAAATACAGAAAAGCTGAAAGTATGGTTTCTAAAAGTTTCGTTTTGCAACCTTTTCATTTTTCCCTCAGCCTTATTTTCCAGAGGACCTTCCCTACGATATGGGTATTATCTCGAATGGTACCTATAAACTGTGAACCATAACACATTTGGCAAACGTAAGGGAACCAGACCGCCACTGAACAAACATATAGGCAAAATCTGTTAGCCTTGGCCGGTAAAGGGGCTATTACACTGGGCAAATTTTCCGTGGATCTTCAGTCAATCCACGATTTCCGCTGGCGTGGTTCTCATATTTCCGTGGTTTTCTGACGTGTCCACGATCTTCCAAGGCTACGGCAGATTTCACCGAAGGACGACGGTATTACACCATCATCAGCAGCAGCAATAACAAGAAACAAATGAGAACCACTCTAGCGGAAATCGTAGTTTGACTGAAGATCCACGGAAAATTTGCCCAGTGTAATAGCCCCTTAAGAGTTACGTCGACGCGGGTGCCACGCCGGGAGCACCTCGGTGTTTGAGTATTGACGCGAACTTCACACATACCTTCCAAAGTGGCAGCGCTAGGCAGGGGAGGCACAAGGCCTTATCACACCCTTAAGGCCTGGCAGTGCCGTGACACCCAAACTCTCACACAAACACTTCGACGCTGACCGAGTATTGCTGACGTCACGCTCCCTCTCCCCCTCCTCGCCTCGTCCCACGCCTCTCCGCTGGCAACAACTTGAGCAAAAACTTGTTCATTTGCTACGATTTACTGTGATGTCGATTCACCAGTGTCACCATTTCAGCACTGTTTAAGTATACTCGATTTTTTATTACCTTTCCTCTTCGGGTTTAACATCGAGACATACAGTGACAAACACGACTTTCTACTCAAGCTCATCAATTTACTGTCCAAATCCATTACGCAAGAGTTAACCAGCATCTTCACTCTTTCATCCCTCACGCTGGTAAACTCTGGAACAATCTTCCTTCATCTGTATTTCCTCCTGACTACGACTTGAACTCTTTCAAGAGGAGGGTATCAGGACACCTCTCCTCCCGAAATTGACCTCTCTTTCGGCCACCTCTTTGGATTCTTTTTAGGAGCAGCGAGTAGCGGGCTTTTTTATTGTTTCCTTTTTTTGTGCCATTGAGCTGTCTCCGTTGTTGTAAGAAAAAAATGTCACGTCGCCATAAGCATAAAACCCCTCCCACATTTCAGTAGGTGCCTTTTTGTCAAGATACTTACGTACGTTTTATATTGATACTGTTTAATGAACATGCTAACTTTTCTAACTATAGCATGGGACTAATGTATCTATGTGCTTCACGGTATTATAAGAACGCCAAATTTAATTGCGCTCTAACAACTGATCAGATAAAAGCGATCACCTTGCAAAATTACATAAATGAAGAGCACTGTGTTATTAATGAAGTTTACATTTTAAATTCAAATTGTGCGCATCATTTCTCCTCTCAGTGGTACGACATCAAAAAGGAATTCACCATAATGATTATAAATAAAATGCCAAGAGAGTTCCATTACACATACGGATGATGTCGACACAAGAAATAATTATAAATGTAACTTCAAGCTGATGAAAAAGAATGAAATAATGAGGAAAAACAAAACTGGGGTAGAAGTTTTAGAGACAAACAAACAAAAAAAATGAAGTAAATAAAAAAACGATAAAATGTTTAGTAAATAGTAATCTCTCTCTCTCTCTCTCTCTCTCTCTCTCTCTCTCTCTCTCTCTCTCTCTCTCTCTCTCTCTCTCTCTCTCTCTCTCTCTCTCTCTCTCTCTCTCTCTCTCTCTCTCTCTCATTAACGGAAGCATAATGAACATCTAATCTGTATTGATCTTTCGAGATGGATAAATATTTTTTTATTGCTTTTCAATTGCTTTACAGCGAACACAAACTCGTCCAAGGCAAAATTCTTAATAACACACACACACACACACACACACACACACACACACACACACACACACACACACACACACTGACTCACTCACTCACTCACTTTCTCTCACTCACTCTCTCTCTCTCTCTCTCTCTCTCTCTCTCTCTCTCTCTCTCTCTCTCTCTCTCTCTCTCTCTCTCTCTCTCTCTCTCTCTCTCTCTCTCACACACACACACACACACACACACACACACACACACACACACACACACACACACACACACACACACAGACGAAACTGTTGCGTTGTAGTTAGAATGTTCGCCTCACAACCTAGAGGTCTCAGGTTCGATTTCCGGGCAGACTGGAAAACGCCTCCTGAGTGTGTGTGGGCGTGGTGGGAGGTTCCAGGCATACCTAATGATCCATTGCCTGAGCTCCAGCCACTTTGTGGGAGGATATTGGCTGGCGACTCGAGTCTAGCTCGTGATCAGGCTGTGGTGAATGACACACACACACACACACACACACAC
>NC_066514.1:4867770-4885270 GCF_024679095.1 Eriocheir sinensis
TCCCCTTCCAAGGTGCAGGACTTTGCATTTTTCTTCATTGAATTGTAGCAGCCACTTTTTGATCCATTCCTGTAGCTTGGTGATGTCTTCTTGTTAGAAATCCGCAGCCAAGGGGTTAAATTCATTAGTTTTCTATTTATTTATTATGTATTCGTTTTTGGGCATTTTCATTAGGTGAAAAAATGTCAAAAAAATAATAATGAGCTAAGCGCTTAAGAAAATGAGTTGTGACCACCTCAAATATACATGATTACTATTCATCAGTACTTTTCCATACAGTAAATAATTTGGTTCCTCCATTAAGTTTTGATAACTGGTGGTTTTCTCTAAAGGTCTGGTTCACGTGCATTGCTATCCTGGATCCTTTCTCTGAGCTTAATAGGAAAAAAATGTGTCATAGTTATAGGTTTTGACATAGACTCCGTATCCTTGACTTGTGTCGGAGGGCTTTGCCGCAGCAGCTCGCTGGATAGGCGGCAACACTCGTGCATAGTCGGTTAGTAGCGAACACCCAGTGCTTCAAGTAAGTAGTACCCCGCGCTACACTCCCTTGCTGTCGCTGATATTGCTTTATTGTTTCTTGCTTCTAATTCAGCGGTTCTTAACCCGGGGGTTGTGATCTTGGAATGAAGTGAGTCGTTTTGAGGAATATTGGATTTTTTCATATGGTGTAAGGTTTTCTGCATGTTATACCGTATCTACAACTTCTGTAATAAATTATAAGTGGGAAGAGTTTTACAATCTGTGATAACTTGCTAATAAGCCAATGAAGTAGTCAAGACAAATACAAATTCTAAACTATTATTTTGCATTTAGGAATACTAAGCTATTATTTTGCATTTAGGAAACTAGTAGGCTATTATGCATTTAGGAATACTAAACTATTATTTTGCATTTAGGAATACTAAGCTATTATTTTGCATTTAGGAAACTAGTAGGCTATTATGCATTTAGGAGTACTAAACTATTATTTTGCATTTAGGAATACTAAGCTATTATTTTGCATTTAGGAAACTAGTAGGCTATTATGCATTTAGGACAAGACATTCAAGGAACGTGTTTTGTGTGTATATACGTTTGTGTAGATGTAGTGTAGCTTGACTGACATAAATGTTAGCGTGTGTGTGAAACAATATGTAGAAGGGAACTGTAGCAAGACGAGGACAGGCAATAGAAGACAAACGAGTAACAAAAATACTTAACAATGAAGACGCGACACAACAGACAGGGAGACATTGCACACGAGTACACTTAATTAGTCTATGGTGCAGCGCCACATTTTCTTGGGTCACTGGGAAGCAAAGCACACCGCTTTCAGCGGTGGCTACTAAGGGCTCCACGGGCATTCTATCTTGACGGTCCGTTTATTCTACCACACGGATCGGGGTGAGGCTCGCGCCATGACCCGACCTCTACTTTATTTTGTTTTTGCCGGAGAGTTTATATATGGGGAGTGGATGCAAACCCCTCCCCAACCAGCCTAGATCAGGGGCTGGACTTTTTTTTTTTTTTTTTTTTTACGTCTCCGCCTATTGCGCCGTAAGCTTGCTTGAGGGCATGGATGGTATTCCGCCCAGCCCGTCATGGCGCAGGCACCTGTTTATAGTGGCGCCATCTTCTCTTGGCTCATGCTGCCCCCCGGAAGACTTTTTGATTCTTGGACGGTTTCCTCTAGAGTCCGGGTTGATGGGTGGTCTTCAGGACAGCATTTGGGTAGTTTTAAGCCACTCGGCGGTGACTGAAAAATCCGAGGTGGTAGCGTGGGGATTCGAACTCGTGTCGTCCATCACGTGGTGAATGTGGGCCCAGCACGCTACCACTTCAGCCACCACCTACCCTGACTGACTCCTCACCATGCATAGGGCAGGGACGCAGGACTCCTTAGAGGATTGATCCCCCAGTTACCCCAAAAATGAAGCATAAATAGGAGAGAAAAAAAAAGAGAGACAGCTCGGGTTAATTGAAGACAGTTCATTCGTCACCCAGATTAACCTGCCCGTTTCATTCAGACCTAATTTAACCGATTCCACGCGTTCCTTTATATTATGGAAATTGACCAAGCCTTCTTAGGCCTCTGTGAATAAAAAAAAGGCCCTGCTTGCTATCCTCGGGCTTGCCTCTCCAGTAAAATGCGTGACCCCTCTTAACCCGGTAGCAGCGACAGGCCAAATTTGTGGCTTTATCGTGTAGCAGCGACGGGCCAAATTTGTGGCTTTACCGTGTAGCAGTGACGGGCCAAATTTGTGGCTTTACCGTGTAGCAGCGACGGGCCAAATTTGTGGCTTTACCGTGTAGCAGTGACGGGCCAAATTTGAGGCTTTACCGTGTAGCAGCGACGGGCCAAATTTGTGCCTTTACCGTGTAGCAGCGACGGGCCAAATTTTTGCCATGATGTAAACCCCAAAAAATAGATGATGCATAAACTGATCACAAATGCGTTGATATATATTATGAATTCGCTTGCGTGAGTGATGATTTTTTCTCATTTTTTCTCGCTTAGAGGGGCCTTTAAGGAACATGATCCCCACTGCTACCGGGTTAAGCATTTTATGTATGTCAGCAAGCAACTTCACCTCACTGAGTCTCACAACATCCATCTACCTGTCCTTCTATTTATCCATTTGCCTATATCTGTGTAATCTAACTATCGATCAATCAATCTAGCTACCTCTGTTAATCGAGGGAACCAATATCTCTTTTCTCCCCCACAGCGACGAGAAGCACCCAGCGCCACCCCACGCTGAGCCATCTTTCCCTTCAACGAGACTCAGCCACAACACAGATCATCATGTCCCGCACTTTCTATTTGCTGCTTTTACTTGGTGAGATCCTTTGTTATGGCCCTTACCTGCAAGCATATGTGTGTGTGTGTGTGTGTGTGTGTGTGTGCAAGAGAGAGAGAGAGAGAGAGAGAGAGAGAGAGAGAGAGAGAGAGAGAGAGAGAGAGAGAGTATGCTTCTGGCCAGTTACGTGAATTAGTTTTGTGTACTTTTGGAGACTCTTTGCTCAAACTCTATCTTACAACATGGCAGTGATCTGTTTCCCAGCACAGTGGCACCTTACTTGCAAATGTCTTTCAGCAACCGCCTAGATTGATATAGTCAAATTATTTACATGGGGCTCTGTGTCATATGTGGGCCGGTTCCATGTCAACTGAACCAGTGCCACTTGCACCAGTACCACATGCACCAGTGCCAACTGAACCAGTAGACAACTGAACCAGTAGACAACTGAACCAGTAGACAACTGAACCAGTGGTCTACTGAACCAGTGGTCAACTGAACCAGTAACCATTTGAACCAGCGACCATCCGAACCAGTGCAACTTGAACCAGTGCAAACTGAACCAGTACTACTTGAACCAGTACTATTTCAACCAGTGACCATCTGAACCAGTGGTCATCTGAACCAGTGGTCAACTGAACCAGTGGTCAACTGAACCAGTAGTCAAGTGAACCAGTGGTCATTTGAACCAGTGGTCATTTGAACCAGTAACCATCTGAACCAGTGTAAACTGAACCAGTACTACTTGAACCAGTACTATTTCAACCAGTGACCATCTGAACCAGTGGTCATCTGAACCAGTGCTACTTGAACCAGTGCAAACTCAACCAGTACTACTACTTGAACCAGTACTAATTCAACCAGTGACCATCTGAACCAGTGATCATCTGAACCAGTGCAACGAACCAGTGCAAACTGAACCAGTAGTACTTGAACCAGTACTATTTCAGCCAGTGACCGTGTAATACAATTTAACCCTTTTCGAAGGCCGATGGTACTGTACTCCGTTGTGTAACCCTGTCATTACAGGTGTAACTCGTTTATGTTAGCATCCTCACTGCACCAGCTTAAACCACGCATACTGAATTAAAACAACAAATTATCCTAGGCTTTGCATTGAATTAAAACAAGAAATAACCCTAGGCTTTGTACTGAATTAAAGCAAAAAATAACCCTAGGCTTTGTACTGAATTAAAGCAAAAAATAATCCTAGGCTTTGTATTGAATTAAAACAAGAAATAAGCCTAGGCTTTGTACTGAATTAAAACAAGAAATAACCCTAGGTTTGTACTTATTTAAAGTAACTTGTCGGCTTCTTCACCATAAGATCTAACTTTAACTGCTAGTCTGTTTGCTAAAAGTACATATGTATTTCTTGGCCTCTCAAGATTGACAGCTTGGGCATTTTGCATTGTTAGCCTATGAACTGCAATGTCTTTTCTGATACCATTCATGAAAGACCACATTGTTGGATGAGAGCACATAAAAAGTGACTTGAGCGAATTATGAAACCCTTCCGTGCAATCATACATTATATTTTTTTTTATTTATTTTTATTTTTTTACTTTTTTTTTAGTTTTTTTCTTTTTCTAGCTTATAACTGTTTTTATATTTCCTTTTCTTGTTTTATTTATTTTTATTTATTACTTTTTGTGAAATATTTTTCACCTTGTGTTTGTAAATGAAGTGTGACCATTTTAATGTAGGTTTCCGAAGGAAATAAAAATACAGTTGAGTCACAACAAATTCTGCTGAACTCGCACATATTTTATGGAATAAAAAATACTCTGAATTGTGAGTAAACTAATTATATTCAGATCTTGAAGAAAAATAAAGTTGAAGAAATATAAATAAAATGCAGTATAACGTTTGGTTACTCTATGGTAACAAGGTAAGTACTGTATATAGTTGCACAGCACTAAATCTTATTTTCTACCCAACAACTTGCATGTGGGCAATTGCTCTCAAATATCGTAACTTGTCGGCTTCTTCACCATAAGATCTAACTTTAACTGCTAGTCTGTTTGCTAAAAGTACATATCTATTTCTTGGCCTCTCAAGATTGACAGCTTGGGCATTTTGCATTGTTAGCCTATGAACTGCAATGTCTTTTCTGATACCATTCATGAAAGACCACATTGTTGGATGAGAGCACATAAAAGTGACTTGAGCGAATTATGAAACCCTTCCGTGCAATTAGTGGTTTTGGTGCACATATTTGGGCATCCTCGTAATGATTCCATAGCTGTGGTTCAAATCTTGGGTTTCTTGCCCTTCCTCCTACTCGAGGTACACGGACGTATGTAGATTCAAAATATGCAATTAGGTCATTGCATTCAGCCTCATCTGGAAAAGCAGCTCCCAACTCTTCAAAGACCTCAGGTACTTCATCAATTGGTACAAAAGCAAGTGCTGGAAGGGACTTGACAGTCATTGCAAAATCACGGTCTGTTTCATACCTGACCTTCAATCCCAATTCATTTACCTTTCTTATCACAGACTGATTTAAATGAAAGAAACATCCAGATACTCTTGATAGAAACTCATTTTGAAAGCATTTATTGCCGCCAACTCAAAATCAAGTAAGATAGTAGAAGGGTTGAGACCTGGATGCAACATTTTTAAAATTTCAATCATACGTGTGTATGTTTCAGCTGTTTTGTTTGGCAAGAGAAAATATATACAAGGGGGATAGGAGTTTCCTATCTTGGCGTGAATAGTATACAACTGAAAGAAAATCAATGGGGTAGTCTCAAATGTTCCATCCCCAATCCATAACTCACTCTGAAGGCAATTTACCAAATCATGTCTCCCAAAGGCTAACATTCTTTGAGGATCATCGACTCCAGAATCATACATGACAATGTCTGCATAATCATTAGGTATCTCAAAGTTTCGAGACTGAGGAGGTGGTTGGATGTTCTCCTCTTTTGGCGTGTTCGCCTAATACGTCGTTCAATGGCAGATTTAACTGGCATTCTTGCCAAGACATCATCGTTTAAGGAACGAGATGGTCGGCGAGAATTGTCCTTGTGGTGGCACGAGTGTTTTGCATCTTGTTTCATTTTGCAAGGGCAACATGAACGTCAGTTTGAATAGAGTCTCCAGAATGGGTGTGGTCAGAGGTTCTTTATAATATTTGAGCCCTTCGTTATTATTGATGATTTACATTTGAAAGTCTTATATTTCCTGCACCTCCAATACTTTTTTCAGCATCCATCCAAGGCTCTTTTGTCCGAAGAATATACTCAAAACCATGATGCACTAGCAATTCTCCACCTCTCAAGGACTGTGAAATATCTAGAGCCATTTCACATAAAAATTATTTGAAGATATACAGTATTATAACTACAAAAAAAGTACGGTTAACTGAGTAGGTGCAACGTGAAAGCACCCACTCTCAGTGAATCTAACTAACCCCCCTGGGCCTGGTGGGCGGCGCCCGGCCGGCCACTGGCGCGCCCTGGGGCCGCAGGCAGGATTTGCCAGACGTGTGTTAAAAAAATTGGCACACTCTTCCCGAAAAAAGGTTCAGATGGTCCCTTAAACGATGATGTCTTGTCAAGAATGACATTTAAATCTGCCATTGAACGACGTATTAGACGAACACGCCAAAAAGAGAACATCCAACCACCTCCTCAGTCTCGAAACTTTGAGATACCTAATGATTATGTAGACATTGTCATGTATGATTGCACGGAAGGGTTTCATAATTCGCTCAAGTCACTTTTTATGTGCTCTCATCCAACAATGTGGTCTTTCATGAATGGTATCAGAAAAGACATTGCAGTTCATAGGCTAACAATGCAAAATGCCCAAGCTGTCAATCTTGAGAGGCCAAGAAATACATATGTACTTTTAGCAAACAGACTAGCAGTTAAAGTTAGATCTTATGGTGAAGAAGCCGACAAGTTACTTTAAATAAGTACTAACCTAGGGTTATTTCTTGTTTTAATTCAGTACAAAGCCTAGGCTTATTTCTTGTTTTAATTCAATACAAAGCCTAGGATTATTTCTTGTTTTAATTCAATACAAAGCCTAGGGTTATTTTTTGTTTTAATTCAGTACAAAGCCTAGGGTTATTTTTTGCTTTAATTCAGTACAAAGCCTAGGGTTATTTTTTGCTTTAATTCAATACAAAGCCTAGGGTTATTTTTTGTTTTAATTCAGTACAAAGCCTAGGGTTATTTTTTGCTTTAATTCAATACAAAGCCTAGGGTTATTTTTTGTTTTAATTCAGTACAAAGCCTAGGGTTATTTTTTGCTTTAATTCAATACAAAGCCTAGGGTTATTTCTTGTTTTAATTCAGTACAAAGCCTAGGATTATTTTTTGCTTTAATTCAGTACAAAGCCTAGGATTATTTTTTGCTTTAATTCAGTACAAAGCCTAGGGTTATTTCTTGTTTTAATTCAGTACAAAGCCTAGGCTTATTTCTTGTTTTAATTCAATACAAAGCCTAGGATTATTTTTTGCTTTAATTCAGTACAAAGCCTAGGGTTATTTTTTGCTTTAATTCAGTACAAAGCCTAGGATTATTTCTTGTTTTAATTCAATACAAAGCCTAGGATTATTTTTTGCTTTAATTCAGTACAAAGCCTAGGATTATTTTTTGCTTTAATTCAGTACAAAGCCTAGGATTATTTCTTGTTTTAATTCAATACAAAGCCTAGGATTATTTTTTGCTTTAATTCAGTACAAAGCCTAGGATTATTTTTTGCTTTAATTCAATGCAAAGCCTAGGATTATTTTTTGCTTTAATTCAGTACAAAGCCTAGGGTTATTTTTTGCTTTAATTCAATACAAAGCCTAGGATTATTTTTTGCTTTAATTCAATGCAAAGCCTAGGGTTATTTCTTGTTTTAATTCAATACAAAGCCTAGGGTTATTTTTTGCTTTAATTCAGTACAAAGCCTAGGATTATTTTTTGCTTTAATTCAGTACAAAGCCTAGGATTATTTTTTGCTTTAATTCAATGCAAAGCCTAGGATTATTTTTTGCTTTAATTCAGTACAAAGCCTAGGGTTATTTTTTGCTTTAATTCAGTACAAAGCCTAGGGTTATTTTTTGCTTTAATTCAGTACAAAGCCTAGGATTATTTTTTGCTTTAATTCAGTACAAAGCCTAGGATTATTTTTTGCTTTAATTCAGTACAAAGCCTAGGATTATTTTTTGCTTTAATTCAGTACAAAGCCTAGGATTATTTTTTGCTTTAATTCAGTACAAAGCCTAGGATTATTTTTTGCTTTAATTCAATGCAAAGCCTAGGATTATTTTTTGCTTTAATTCAGTACAAAGCCTAGGATTATTTTTTGCTTTAATTCAGTACAAAGCCTAGGATTATTTTTTGCTTTAATTCAGTACAAAGCCTAGGATTATTTTTTGCTTTAATTCAATGCAAAGCCTAGGATTATTTTTTGCTTTAATTCAGTACAAAGCCTAGGATTATTTTTTGCTTTAATTCAGTACAAAGCCTAGGATTATTTGTTGTTTTAATTCAGTACAAAGCCTAGGATTATTTTTTGCTTTAATTCAGTACAAAGCCTAGGATTATTTTTTGCTTTAATTCAGTACAAAGCCTAGGGTTATTTCTTGTTTTAATTCAGTACAAAGCCTAGGATTATTTTTTGCTTTAATTCAGTACAAAGCCTAGGGTTATTTTTTGTTTTAATTCAGTACAAAGCCTAGGGTTATTTTTTGCTTTAATTCAATGCAAAGCCTAGGATTATTTTTTGCTTTAATTCAGTACAAAGCCTAGGGTTATTTCTTGTTTTAATTCAGTACAAAGCCTAGGGTTATTTTTTGCTTTAATTCAATACAAAGCCTAGGATTATTTTTTGCTTTAATTCAGTACAAAGCCTAGGGTTATTTTTTGCTTTAATTCAGTACAAAGCCTAGGGTTATTTCTTGTTTTAATTCAATGCAAAGCCTAGGATAATTTGTTGTTTTAATTCAGTATGCGTGGTTTAAGCTGGTGCAGGGAGGATGCTAACATAAACGAGTTACACCTGTAATGAAAGGGTTACACAACGGAGTACAGTATCATCGGCCTTCGAAAAAGGGTTAAATTGTATTACACGGTCACTGGCTGAAATAGTACTGGTTCAAGTACTACTGGTTCAGTTTGCACTGGTTCAAGTTGCAATGGTTCAGATGACCACTGGTTCAGATGGTCACTGGTTGAATTAGTACTGGTTCAAGTAGTAGTACTGGTTCAGTTTGCACTGGTTCAAGTAGCACTGGTTCAGATGACCACTGGTTCAGATGGTCACTGGTTGAAATAGTACTGGTTCAAGTAGTACTGGTTCAGTTTACACTGGTTCAGATGGTTACTGGTTCAAATGACCACTGGTTCAAATGACCACTGGTTCACTTGACAACTGGTTCAGTTGACCACTGGTTCAGTTGACCACTGGTTCAGTTGGCACTGGTGCATGTGGTACTGGTGCAAGTGGCACTGGTTCAGTTGACCGGCAACCATGTGGGCCCATTAAGATGGGATATGTTTTAACTTATGTAAGGCAGAAACACTGAGCTTATCATATTGTGGCGCTCCACTATCCTGGGTGTAAAATGTGGCACTTTTGTGCAGGACCTTTACCTCCAGAACCTTTATCTCCAGTTTCCTTTCCAACCGTTCTATCTCTGCTGTGGTAGACGGTCACTGTTCTTCCCCTAAACCTATCAACAGTGGTGTCCCGCAGGGCTCTGCCCTATCTCCCACTCTCTTTCTATTGTTCATTGATGATCTTCTTTCCAAAACAAACTGTTCTCTCCATTCCTATGCCGATGACTCTACTCTGCATTACTCAACTTCTTTTGTCAGAAGACCCTCCCCACAGGAACTAAACAATTCCAGGCTGGAGGCCGCAGAACGCCTAACCTCAGACCTTACTATCATTTCCGATTGGGGCAAGAAGAATCTGGTGTCCTTCAACGCCTCAAAAACTCAATTTTTCCACCTATCCACTCGACACAATATCCAAACACCTATCCCCTATTCTTCGACAACACTCACCTATCACCTTCTTCAACACTAAACATTCTCGGTCTATCCTTAACTCAAAATCTCAACTGGAAACTTCATATATCTTCTCTTACTAAATCAGCTTCCTCGAGGATAGGCGTTCTGTATCGTCTCTTCCATTTTTCCCCCCTCTCAGATGCTATCCATATACAGGGGCCTTGCCCGTCCTCTTATGGAGTATTCATCTCATGTGTGGGGGGGCTCCACTCACACAGCTCTCTTGGACAGTGTAGAGTCAAACGGCCGTACCATACATCTACCCCGCCACCTTCCTCTTCCTCTCCCCTTACACGGTGTCCCCTTTCTGTTGGGAACTATAACTTGACCTCGACCCCTTCCCTCGCTAGAGGTTCTTAGAGTTGAGTTGGTAGCCTCTGCAAACGCCTCTACATGGAAATCTTGATTATTGAAGCAATATACATACATTAGTGTGATCATACTATATAGTGTGATTATACTTTGGTGATTATACCAAATAAAATGGTTGATTGAATGGTAAATATATAGGTATAATTGCGTACTTAGCGTGAGTGAAAAGGTTGGCATCTCTGCGCGGCCCATGCTTCCACCCCTCCACCGCTCCACGCAGTCAGTCCAGGGGCCTACACGTGCCCGCTGCTACCACTTCTCTGCCCCTCGCTACCATCCCGTCAAGCAAGGAGCCGTTAGAAAAGTGATCGAGCCCCATCGGAGCTATAGCAAAAGACTACCTGCTTGAGTTAATTAATCAAGCAGGTGTGTCGACACGACAAGGGTTAAAAATCATGATACAACCCGAAAGTTTTTAACAACATTTGAAGTTATTTGTTTAAAAAAAAAACTTTTGCCGCTTCATATTAGATCAAATAAGTATTATTATAATTCCTGGATCATTTACTACTATATTAATGAAAGAAACGGCAGGATTGACGCATACAATATGCGAAGGGGCTGACAATGATGTGCCTGTCTCGACCCCGTGCCAGATTCCAACAATTTCGCCCACTAACACCTTCCCTTCCCCTCCGGAAAAAAAAACTTCGAAAATGGCCGAAGAGGTTCTACAGTCGAAGAGGTTGCCTTATGGTACGGCCGTAAGGCTCTTCGTCTCATCAACTCCTCTGCTCTTACAGACGGTCTTCTACCTCTTAAATTCCGTCGCCATGTTGCCTCTCTTTCTATTTTCTATCGATACTTTCACGCTGACTGCTCTTCTGAACTTACTAACTGCATGCCTTCTCTTCTCCCTCGGCCCCGCTGCACTCGACTTTCTACTCTAGCTCATCCCTATACTGTCCAAACCCCTCATGCAAAAGTTGACCAGCATCTTCATTCTTTCATCCCTTACACTGGTAAACTCTGGAACAGTCTTCCTTCGTCTCTATTTCCTCCTGGTTACGACTTGAACTCTTTCAAGAGGAGTGTATCAGGAGGCCTCTCCACCCGAAATTGACCTCTCTTTTGTCCACTTTTCACTTTTGCCTTCGTAGGGAAAGCGATTTCCGAGCTTTTTTTTTACATCTTTTTTGTTGCCCTTGGGCTGATGCCTTTCCTGTAAAAAAAATAAAAAAGAAAATTTTTTCTTTACAAAAATTCACAAGTGACATATATTAACTATTTCACCCGTAGGTGTTTTAATCTTCCCTTGCTTGTGGAATTGATGAAAGAGTGCATCTGACAAAGTTAAGACTTCAATACAGGCGTCGCAATGCAGATATGTGTTTAGGCTATGCAAGACGAAGCCAGCAATATATGCAATTATTTTGGTGCAGTACCTTGAAAGAAGCCAGGCCACAATCACAAGCTTTCTGCCAATACCAAGATGACCGCTGGTCGACTTGACAGGCTACACTTTTTCCAAGAAGGGGGAGCTCCTATCATACCCCCAGAGGTGAAACATTCAAGCTTCATGTCAAGTCGAGTCTTGAAATGTAACGATACTGTGTTTCCTCTCCAGAGACTGAAAGACCTGGCATGTGTTCATGAGTATGCAGTGGCAGTCTCACATCGGTTTATAGTATTTCCACGAGAATCTGGCGGGCGGGAGGTGGCGGCTGGGGGGTCAGCCAAGGTCAGCACCGCCCCGCGTCCTGCCACACACTTTCAACACCTCCCTCTTCCTCTCATATGTCAGATATTTACTAAGATTTTTGCTTGCGCTGGAAAATATTGAGAAAAGTAGCACTGGCAGGCTTGCTGGGAATCAGGACCAATATAGGGCTCTGCCGAGTAGAGCTGTCATAAGGAGAGAAAAGAAGAGGAATGTCAGGACTTTCGCTGAGAAAGTCGAGGGACATTTCAATACAAATAATCTCTGACCCGCTTACCGAGCCCTGAGGAAACTCCGCTCCAAGTCTCCCTTTCAGGTGAGCGTTTTCCGAACAGCAGATGCATACCTCGTGTTAGATATGGATGAGCGGAGGGCTCGTTTGGATTAATATTTTGAGTAGTTATAGTACATGGCAGACCCTCTAAGCAGGCAATTTTCGGTTGCTGGGTTACAAATGGCGGATGCTGATCCACAAACCTCTCTTAAGGTCCGAGAGGCTGTAGCGAGGCTGAGCGATGGAAAGGCAGTTGATATATATATATATATATATATATATATATATATATATATATATATATATATATATATATATATATATATATATATATATATATATATATATATATATAACATCAGGTTACCATCAGTGCGGAACTGCTCAAAGCTGAAGAGAGGCCATGATCCGCAGGATGCATGCGATATTGACTGCCGTAGGCAATCCGGAACCATTCCTCCGGATTGGAAAAATGGGCAAATCGTCCCTATATGGAAAGGTAAATGGAACAGCCAAAAATGCAACAACTTAGTGTAACAGACAAGGTGTTTACCCATCAATTGCTCATGGCAGATTTGCAACCAGTTACTAAAACTGCAGAACCCTGAGCAGTCCAGGTTCATGCCTGGTAAATCGACACCTACCGTATTCTAGCGCTTCGTGTATTGGTGGAGCTCCGACGTGAGATTCGACAAGGGATTCTTGGACCCTATGCAGATCTCAAGAAGGCGTTTCATTCACTGCATCGGGAGACACTCCAGGATCTACTGCGACTCCGTGAGATTCCTGCAAGGACCGTTGGTCTGGCCTGTACTCTGGGGCTGAGTTCTATGAAGTGTGTTAGTGGGGGAGGCGTGTAGAAAAAAAGCCCGCTACTTGCCGCTCCCAAAACAGAAGATAGTATAGAGTGGCTAAAAGAGAGGTCAATTTCGGGTGGAGAGGTGACTTGACACACTGTTCTTGAAAGAGTTCAAGTCATAGGCAGGAGGAGATTCAGACGAAGGAAGGTTGTTCCAGAGTTTACCAGTGTAAGGGATGAAAGAGTGAAGATGCCGGTTTACTCTTGCATAAGGGGTTTGGACAGCATAGGGATAAGCTAGAGTAGAAAGTCTAGTGCAGCGGTGCCGCGGAAGGGGGGGAGGCATGCAGTTAACAAGTTCAGAAGAGCAGTCAGCATGAAAATATCGATAGAAGATAGAAAGAGAGGCAACATGGCGGCGGAATTTAAGAGGAAGAAGACCGACAGTATGAGGAGGGGAGTTGATGAGACGAAGAGCCTTTGACTCTACTCTGTCCAAGAGAGCTGTGTGAGTGGAGCCCCCCCACACGTGAGATGCATACTCCATACGAGGGCGGACAAGGCCCCTGTAAATGGACAGCTTCTGTGCGGGGGAGAAGAACTGGCGGAGACGATACAGAACCCCCAACCTCGACGAAGCTGATTTAGTGAGAGAGGAGATATGGAGTTTCCAGTTGAGGTTTTGAGTTAAGGATAGACCGAGGATGTTTAGTGTAGGAGAATGTGACAGTTGAGTGTTATCGAAGAATACGGGATAGGAGTTTGGTTTGTGAAAGTTAACAGTAAATAAATTATGACTGCCATTTTTTTGGCTTGAAGCTCTGCTAATCCAAACAGGACCGGGTCAGATGCTGTTTGAAATGACGGAATATTACTGTTCGTAATCCCTTCCTCCCTCTTCCTGCAGCCCCCCACGGAGTCCTCCTCACCAGCCAAACGAGAGAACTACAGGTCAGCTTCATCCACCCTGAGTTCCCTGTTGTCAAGATTAAGGCCAACTGCGACCCGTCTTCAGGTAAGGACACACACACACACACACACACACACACACACACACACACACACACACACACACACACCACTCAATATCTCAGTGGTTAAAAGCTCTGCGCTGTCAGGTTTCGCGGCCTGACAGGCATAGGTTCGAGCCTCGCTCAGGTCGGGATTATTCCCCTTACAAGGAGTGGTTACTGTCCCCCCTTGAGCAAGGGAGATGGGGGATGTGCTGTGTGGAGATCCTGGTAGTATCCAGAGATAGACTATAATGAGCTTGCTTTTGTCAGGAAAATACTTGCTGGTAATTGCCAGTCCATCCCTTGACCAGGCCGTGGTGAATTACACATACACATGGTTAGCACGCTCACCTCACAGCCGAGAAGTTCTGGATTCGATTCCCTGGCGAAGTGGAGACGGATGGACAGTCTCTTTCAATCTATTTTCTCTCCCTTTTTTTGGCCTTTGCCTATGATACTTCTTTATTCTCTCCTATTCCTGATCCTCGAATAGGTCTCCTGTGGCCACTTAGTTGAATGCGGATCTTGATTTGATTTATTTCTTTGTTGTTAGCGTTGGACCATAAGATTAAATCCTGCCAAGGACCTCTGATCCACCACATCCTGATATCTTAAAATATTGATTGACACCCAAGTAACTCTTGTAACATCTTGTAACTCTTTGAAATTACTTGGAGTAACATGAGGATTCAAGTTGACTTTAGAGAATCATATTAGGAAAACTACCCCTATTTCCCATAAGGTTGTGTATTGTTTTTAACTTTTTTCCCCTTAATTTTACCCTTTTTGAGGGCTGCGGTCCAGTTTGGATATCGGCAGCTCCATCTGGCGTGTGCTTCCAGACGACTGTTCCTCTTTTTCACAATGATAAGTTTGCAGCAAAAGTCAGCACCCCCCGGTGTCTCATTAGGCATCGTTTTTGTCTACCTTTTTTTTATATATTCTTCTCCTAACTCTGCCGTCGCTCTTTCATTTTCATGTCCTTGTCTGTTCATCGAGGTTTGGGTCTTAAGATTTTTATTTTATTTTTATTTTCTCTTGATGCTCTTTCATAAATCTCAGTAATAATAATAATAATAATAATAATAATAATAATAATAATAATAATACAGGTAACTCGATTTACGCGAGTTTGGTTTAAGCATTTTTTAAATAACGCGGGGTCCAAAATCCAAATAAATGTTTAATTTACACGTTTTTTCACTTATACGCGATATTTTATGGAGTGGCCACCATATGTCTCAAGCAACTGGACTCATACGGCGCCGCGGCCACACAGCTGAGCTCAGTTCTTCCTGTGCGCCACTTGAACAACAATACAGTACCCACGCTGCCACGCTACTCAACAATAGGGGTGGGCAGGTACCGGTACCAGTATCGGTACTAGCGGTACCAGCTATACGGTACGGTACCAGTACCAGAGTGCTCGGTACCGGTACCAATACTAGCCAGCCGTTCATGGTGTCCCTCATTTCTTCCTCACACGAGTGAGGCTGAGACTGAGTGCCTGAGTGGATATCTCGGTGATAGATATTCTCTCTCTCTCTCTCTCTCTCTCTCTCTCTCTCTCTCTCTCTCTCTCTCTCTCTCTCTCTCTCTCTCTCTCTCTCTCTCTCTCTCTCTCTCTCTCTCTCTCTCTCTCCACTGAATGAAGTGAATGAGCATATTATTCCCACCATCACTCGTAGGTTATGACAGACAACTAGGCAAGACAATTCACACGGTTCTGGTGACACGCGGCATGCAGCTGTTTGTTGTATGCGTGTGGTTGTGTGGTTTGTAAACAATGCAAATGGCGGCCGGGCTGGTATTGCGCGAAATAACTCGTACAAGACTCATGATGTACAGTTTCTGATATCATATTTACCCCATTATTCTCACTAATATTAATTAATAATGAACACATGGATATTTTTTCCAATATGATTTTTTATGTAGCTTGTACTGCTCCTTAGTCTTACAATCGTAAGCAACCTGTGACATCAAGATCAAGATCATACAAATGGCGCCCGACGAAAAAACAGGACAACAGCAAGGCTTGGGCGATCGTCCACCGATTTAATTTTTGTATGGTATTTATTAACTCGCCCTGTATTCTATGGTAACATATTATAAGACAGCTATGGACTATGAAGGATTATAAACAATAATAAAGGTAAGTTTGCCGTTGTTATTGGGTAAGACGAAAGACAGACCCTTAAAAACACCCCAAAGAAAGAAAATCATTAAAAAAATTTACATTCGACGTATAACGCGCAGGGCTAAACTTTCAGGCATTTTTTATGTGAAAAAGGTGCGCGCTATACGCCGGAAAATACGGTATTTATTTTTCGACAGAAACCTACCTCTTGTTTGATTTACATTGTTTTTGATTTACGCGACCTCTTCAAGAACGCAATACTCGCGTAAATCGAGAGTTACCTGTAACAGATAAATAAACAATCATTCATATTTACATCACAAATTCACAATATTTCTTTATTTTCGTGTTCTTAACAATTTGAAGTATTCCTAGTAGCATTCAGTACTTAACTCCTGTATTCCTTCCATCTCCGGCTGTGTGACTCTAAAGCCGGCCACACACACGCAGGCCCGCCCTGTCCGGCCGACGAAAAGGGGGGGTTGTCGAGGCCCACACTCACACAGGCCGCCTCATGAAAATATACAGTACACGTCAGACCACCGGGCTACATGAAAAACACCCCGATACCCGCCCCTTTTCGTCGGTCGGACGGGCCGGGCTTGTGTGTGTGTGGCCGGTTCGTGACAGCAAAAGCCAGTCACGTATCCACATAAGGGTTTCAATACGTGCCACTCCACCCTGCTTAGCTAAACTTAGAAAAAGACAACCAGATTTTGTTAATTAATTTCTCTCTCTCTCTCTCTCTCTCTCTCTCTCTCTCTCTCTCTCTCTCTCTCTCTCTCTCTCTCTCGCTCTCTCTCTCTCTCTCTCTCTCTCTCTCTCTCTCTCTCTCTCTCTCTCTCTCTCTCTCTCTCTCTCTCTCTCTCTCTCTCTCTCTCTCTCTCTCTCTCTCTCTCTCTCTCCTACTCTGTACTGTATGTTATTGCAGGTCGAAAGATGATTTTGGATGTTTACAAGTGCCCCATGAATACAAGTCAACCATATTTACCAGTGTCGTTAAAGGGAGTCTGCGAGGTAAGTGTGTGTGTACTTCTAATTTGACCCTTAGTTATACTTGCTTCATGGTATTTAAGTAAAGCGTCGCTCTACACATAAAAGTACATCAATAAGCTGTTGACTCGGTTTCTATTGTAACAGGCAATCCGTTGAAATGATAAGGGATACTTTTTTTGCTTTTCCATCTCTCTTATGCGCCGCACTGTAGTCCGACACATGAATGAAGTCAGTTTGGGAGTGGCCTACGAGATCCCTGCATCTCGAAGGAGAAAGGAATCCCTAGTAAACATTTTTATTTTGGGTGTGACCGGGGTGGTGCAGATACGGCGCCCATCGGCAGAACAAGGCCTGGGACTAGCCCAAGTCTATATACACCAAGTCAAGTCATACGCAGGTTTGTGGGAGGAGACACGGCCGAGGCGTGGTTTATGCGTGAC
>NC_066514.1:4890270-4949548 GCF_024679095.1 Eriocheir sinensis
GCCTATAAGCTATCTACTGATTTGATCTCGTGTTTTAAACAGGAAAACTAGACAGATGGAGAAACCATTTCTGTAGCTAATGCTAGATTATTACTAGAGTTCCTTGTGTACATGATTGTCCTTAAAGTTCCTCTTCGAAGGAGTGCAGTATCCCTTGACTACAGCCCCACTGGCAACCTACACGGTTTTATCAGCCAACTTTTATGGCATTTAAAGTAATTTTGGGTCCTTTTTGAAGCTTCGTTTGCCGTCGACACGTTCGTCGGGGAGGGGGCCTTCGCGACCCTCTGACCTAAACCTTTTTGGGTGTCACCAGCGGTAATCAAAAATTCCTTGGTGTGTTCTTTTACCCGTGGTTTAGGCAGAAATAGTCAGATAAATAGGTGGTTGGAAATTTGAGCTTTACGATTTTTTTTTTGCACAGAATGGTGCATAGTGATCGTCTCCGAAGACTAGCGCCGGCTTGAGGTTCAGCCTGACGCTGCTTTGTGTATCTTTCCACCACACGACTATAACCTGCATCCTCGCATCTACTAATTTATGTTTGGTTCCTAAGCTTTTGCCTGCATCTTTTTCATGCGAGAAGGGGAGTGTTTGAGTAATACTTTTCACTCTAACCCACTATTTTCTTTTATTGCTGAGTTGATGCAAGGCAGTCAGTCTTCTTAATTCAATTGGAACCGTAATAACCGAGGGTGTAGACTAACATAGGGATAGGTACAATTTAACCTTGAACCTCATGTGCTTCTGCTTAACACATACTTTTTCTCTGCACTGACAGACTTAACTTGAGCAGATGCTGTCCCTAGCTTTTATCGTAACCAGCATGTGAATATCTGTAAGCTTTGGAAGTAAGCAGACAAGTCTTACTTACCCTTACTTGACATACCACTGTTACCCGTTACGGGAATTATTTTTGGCGTCAAAGATGTCAGTCATCCACGTTCGCTACGATCGAGGGATAGGTGGAAATTTGTCTTTGTCATTTGATGTTTATTAATGCTGGAATTACTTTAATCAATTATGCTGGAATTATATATTTCTGTGAGATTTGTTATAACAGTGACTTCACAACTTAGTGACAGGATTTTCTTTTATAGTACTGTAGACCTGTAAAACGGAGTATTAGGAGTTAGTGGTGCTGACTGCGGATGCTTCTAAGGTTCTCCAGACTTGTCCTTGTTATCACATTGTAATTAATAGGAGACTCTACGGATAACATTACCTCTTTTCACACAACCTTATCTATTGTTGTAAACCCCACCCGTCTCGAAGGCGTGCCGAGGGTAACGACACTGGCAATTAATTGTCACGCAACGGATGAGCGTTTCTCTGCGACAGTTTTGTGACCAGGTGTGACTCGAAGGTTCCGTGTGTAGCAGATCTTCTTCAAGGATTGTTCCTTTTTCTTTTTACTATTCCAAATAGCTCCATTACCATGTATCCTAATGACAGTTTAGTCAATTTAATTTTACTAGGATGTATCAAGTAAATAATTTTTCGAGCTATTATTTTGTTTTCTCGGAAAAGTACTAAGCTTCCATGTCCACGACTCTAGCCCTGTTTACCTCGCCCTGTATGTACTTTGCCCATTTCTTGTTACTTCCATGATTATTTTTATTATCATTGGCATTTCCCGATGCTGTATCGTTAGGCGGGCTCTGACTTGTATATATATATTTTTTAAGCAATAACAGGACCTCGTTTAACTAGTACACATTGTGCGACTGTAACATGGGTAGGTACACTGCTTTTAAAGGTCGGGTGAGTCGCGAGGTCGCGACTTTTAGAGAACCGAGCGATGTAATGTGTATATTATAATGTACATGTGTATGTATG
This sequence comes from Eriocheir sinensis, assembly GCF_024679095.1. Classification (NCBI taxonomy): domain Eukaryota; kingdom Metazoa; phylum Arthropoda; class Malacostraca; order Decapoda; family Varunidae; genus Eriocheir; species Eriocheir sinensis. The sequence goes on from NC_066514.1 coordinate 4,892,110, forward strand.
ACTGTACGTGTGGCGACACCCGGTCGGTGTCGCACAACAGGATGTCTAACAACACGTCGTGCTTTTGGCCGTGGGAAGCTGTGATGAACTGACACTAGGATCAGCAAATGATGACTTTCATCAACAGTCATCAACCGGAACCCACACCCTTCCGGACGAACTACAAGCAAATAAAACAGGCGAACAACGCAGAGAAGAGGAGAGAAGACGGGTGACGGGCAGGCGAGCGGTGCTCTGCCGCCCCGCGCCCTGCAGCGGTGTGGCTGTCTCTGATTTCGTGCGTCTCGCTCACGTAAACTGTAAACCTTATGTAGTACAACTGTTAATATAGTTAAAATACATTTGGTATTTGTATCAACCTGAGAGAGAGAACTAAAGAGAACTAAAGTGAACTAAAGTGAACTTATAACGGCTACCGCTCGGCCACACATCACTTAACGAAAAAGGCTATTGTGTTATCTCACCTTACTACAATCAACTTGTGAAAGCAGGCAACGGTATACCGGACCTCACGTGAGATAACAGTTCGCGCCTTAAACAAAAACACAACAAAAAAAACACTTAAAAATCGCTAACAAGTTTAAAAAAATAGAATTTCATCAAATTTCGAAACAAATGCTTCCATATGATGCAGAGGATCACAATTGATGCCCATACCAATTTTCAGGACGATCTTTGGCGGAGGTGTGCACTCTCCGAGTGCTATGCGTCTAGTTATTATAATTATTATGATTATTATTATTATTATTATTATTATTATTATTATTATTATTATTATTATTATTATTATTATTATTATCATTAATTTTTACATTATTATTAACACTTTTATTATTATTATTATTATTATTATTATTATTATTATTATTATTATTATTACTATTATTATTATTGTCAAAATTATTATCAGCATTATTATTATTATCATTACTAATACTCTTATGGCCACCAAGTTTTCCTGGGAACATTTTCTACTCGACTACTGACCCGCGGTGCCACACAAAGATGTTTAACTTGATGGTGGCACGAGGGAAAAAGGCTGACAGCCACTGCTACAGAACGTCGCAGCGCCTCTGTCAAACACAAGGCTCGCCTTTTGTCGGCGCCTTCGTTCCTCGACCTCTAACTCATGTAAACAGACAGCATGATGTGTGCTACTACGTCATTGGTTTTTCTTGTTAGCCATTCACCCGTAATAAAGTGTCGGTAATCAGACAGATTATTTTCCCTTGAGAGGATCAGCGCATCAGGAAACCGTGTCATAACATGGCCTAAAAGAACGGCGTGACGGGGCTCGAGCTGTGAGCATTGCTTTTAATTAACAGAGTCGCGGAGACGTATTAAAATAATCACCATTTGTTCTCGCACAGGAGGAGGGCGGGACACACTGCCTCACCGAAGACCTTCGGGGCGAGGATTGCTTCGCTATATCAGGATATTTTTGGAGAGAAAGAAGCTTGAAGTACACGTCTTCCGAGCTCAGCCTGGCCAACGTGACCTTTTTCAGCAGAGAATTTACGGTTGAAGCCACATCCTGGTGAGTCTTACCCGTTGAAAAAGCCTCGAAGTTTTTGTAGAAGTTGATTCCATTCAGAAGAAATAAATCAGTTTAACCCGGTAGCAGCGACGGGCCAAATTTGTGCCATGATATAAACCCCCAAAATAGATGATACATAATCTGATCACAAATGCTTTGATATATATTATGAAATGGTTTATGTGAGGGGTGATTTTTTTCTCATTTCTCTCGCTTGGAGGGACCATTAAAAGACATGATCCCCGCTGCTACTTTAACTGTTTGGGGCAGATAGTAATTGCTCGTGTTTGGGGGTCATTAAAAAATCAATCTTTTTTTGGTTATTTTGACCCCTCCCGCCTTTGTCATGCCTTTAACACATGTTCAAACCCACTAGAAAATTGTGTAACACCAGATGACCCGCCACCCCACCCCCTACTGGCGCCAGCAGCATGTCAGGGAGGGTCAGAATGTGCGCTTCAGCTAGTAAGTGCAAAGACACATCTTGCTGCTCACCACCAAGGAACTACTATTTCTCACTTGTAAAGGACCAATGATATTTGCACAATCAGATGATGGTGTTTTAGCTGATTTTCTAAAGCAGCAGTTTGCTCCACTGTTTGTCACCTGTCAGCTGGGAAAGGTACCGTTGCCAGCCCACAAACCACGCCATATCTCCAGAGACATGCCGTATGACTATGGATGCCCGTCACTCTAGGAACAACCCCATAAATGTATTTGTGTCGCGTTTGACCTCTACAAAGCGTCCGTGGTCTCGTTGACTATGCACTGACAATTCTGCACGATGGAAGGAAGAGAGGCACTTCGAGGCCCTTAACCCTTACAGCATGTCGTCAGAGTGAGCTATTGTGTGCAATCAAGTACTTGAAACAACTGAACTTGAATTTTTATTTATTTATTTAATTTTTTTTTTACGTCGTGGCCTATTGCGCCGTTAGGCTTCTTCCCGGTGGATCCTGATGGTCGGCCCAAGGCTTCTTCCCGGTGGTGCCTGATGGTCGGCCCAGCCCGTTCTGGCGCAGGCGAGTGTTTATAGTGGCGCCATCCTGCATTGGCTCATGCTGCCCACCCGGAGCTCATCTTTAATCCTAGAATCTAGAGTCCGGGTTGATAGGTTGTCTTCTGGACAGCATGTGGGTAGTTTTAAGCCACTCGGCGGCGGCTGAAAAATCCCAGCTTGGTGGCACCGGGCGGGGATTGAACTCGCGTCGTCCTGAACGCGGCGCCGTCACGCTATCCATTCAGCCACCGCCTCCCCGAATGGCACGATGAGGAGCTTGTGGATACAGCCGGTAAACAGGAAATACCAAGATCAACAGTGGTGGGAACCATTCGAGTACTCTCACCTGAAGAGAGAGTCCGGTGTGGGAGAGGCAGGAGTGGGCTGACAGTTGTTTAGGTCGTTTAACTGAAATCCGACAACAATGACTAGTTTTAGTTTGCGATAATCTAAGAGTTATCTTATACCCAAAATAAAACTCAAAGACTTTAACTACCATATTCATGTGAACCAAAATGTATTAGTTTGTTGTAGAATGTTTACAAGCTCTTTCGTCATTCTACAAGCCCATCTCTTGAAAAATTTTAAAATCCGAAAACGCTATGCAATTATGTCTGAACCCTTCCCCCCTTCCATGCCACGCTCACAACGCTCATGCCCCGACTCCCCTTAGGCGGTACGTAATTTTTGAACGGCCCTTTGCATGCACTAGGAATGCAAAGAATTGTGGTCCTCCAAACTCTACAACAGACATCCTTCTGTTGACACTGCAGTAGTAAGTGTTGTCTCCTAATGTGTATTACTATTTTCGTCTTAATTACTTTTCTGAACCTGCTACGTAACTGCACTCACCTCCCAACCTTTCCACTGCCTCACCGTACCTCATTTTATATTCCAGCTCGTCTCCTTGCTGTCTAACTTTTTAATGCAAGAGTTAACAGGCATCTTCATTCTTTCATTCGTTTCACTGATAAACTCTAGAACAGCCTTCTCTGCAGCCACGCAGTTTTCCATGCAGTTCATCTCTAAGCTGGGGGGCTTCGTGGTGCAGAGGTTAGCACACTCGGCTCTGTCGAGAGAGCCGGGTTCGATTCCGGGCGGAGTGGAAAAATTCGGCGGCTTTTCCGATACCCTACGCCCCTGTCCACCCAGCAGTGAATGGGTACCAGGTATTAATCGGGAATTGTGTCCCATCTGGGGTCTGTTCCCTTCTCCTATAATTCCTTCCCCCTCCTGTCTCTCTCCGGCATATGATCACAGATGTTGCGCCGACTAAATGAAACTTTCCAACTTTTCATCTCTAAGCTGTTCAACTTCTCAATGCAAAAGCTAACAATCATCTTTATTCTTTCATTTGTGGCACTGATATACTGCGGAGCAGCTTCACTGAAACAGTCCCTCTTTCTCTGCAAGTCTTCCTTTCTGTGGCTTAAACCATGTCAACAAGGGAATATAAAAACGCCTCAAATAAGATAAAAATCATGATTTCGGAGTCCTGCTGTGTTTTTTGTGACAGCGTTTTCTTTGTGAACTCCTTGCCGGCTCTTTTATTTGCAATTTTGTTTTGTTTTTGGTTTGTTCCTTAGGCATAAAAAATAAATGTTCTCTGTGCAGGAAACAACAAGGCAACACATCGGTGCTCCACCTCAAGCCAGTGGCCGGGATTCCCATCTACATGCTCAAGCTCGAGGATGCCAGTCAAAACAAGGTAAGTTTCCTAAACTGAGGGCAGACTTATCTGGTAGAGTAACGCAGTGCACTCAACCACCGCGAGCTGTGTCCTTCTTTCCCTCTTTCTGAATAATTCTTTCCATTGAACGCGCCACATCCAGAACGGAATGGCATGCCCCTAACCTTAGTGCGCCCACAGTTTTCCCGTGAGTATCGTCTCCCAGCCTGTATGGCTGGGAGACGGGAGTCCTGGAGGCTGAGCGATGCCGTAGACATGTGCTGCGGCCTGTTACACACTTCTTTGGTCCCTTATTCTAGCCAAGATGGGCGGCCTTTCCTGGCTCAGAGAGGTATATCATCTAGGTCGCGTCTTGGGTGACCATGAGCCAAACATCCACCACTATATCAGGTGATGGCTGCGTATATCCTCCTGCTACCCCTTGGGCGGTTGGGCTTATAGGCCCAACGAACAGCCTCTTTTTGCAGGGCCTAAGCCCCGTTCACACTGTGGCGACTCTGGGCCACGACAACCCGGCGACTTTTCCATTTGACAAGTTGGTTCCCACGCTGCAAGAAGGGGGGAGGTTTTATGGGGGTCTTGGTGTCTTGCCGACTGTCTGGGACATTCGGCCAACTAGTTGCCAGCATGTCGTGCTAACCCTCACGACTCCAGACTCCCGTCACGACGTCGGCGCAGCATTCGGCAACAGTCTCAAAACATCTTTCAAGACATGCCCGACCCTTTCACAGCAACACCCAAGACCTCGTGTACCCTAGAGTCGTGGGTAGTCGTGCCCCAGAGTCGGCACAGTGTGAACCGGGCTTTAGTGGTGGGTTGGAGCGTAGGAGAGTGAATTCTTCCTCAAGACGTTTATGGCATCCAGTACTTTGACAGGGCTGGAGGGGGGGGTAGGAGAGCATCAGTGCCTCACCAACCACACCCACACCCTTTTCTTGGGGACCGCCATGGTGGTGCAGACGAGACACGCTCGAGGAGCCAGGTCCGGGGTTAACCTCCGGCGAGCCCTCCGTGTGTGTGCCTGGAACATCTCGGTAGCAGCGAGGGGCCAAATTTGTGGCTTTACCATGTACCAGCGACGGGCCAAATTTTCGCAAGACATAACCCCCAAAATAGATGATGCATAAACTGATCACGTATGCGTTGATATATATTATGAATTGGTTTGCGTGAATGATGATTTTTTTTCTTATTCTTCTCGCTTAGAGGGAAGGGCCCTTAAGAAACATTATCCCCGCAGCTACCGGGTTAACCTCAAGGAGGAGCAGCAATTACCCCATCGCGGCCATCAGTCAGCTGAGCTCAGAAGGTTGAGAGCGGACATAGTGGTGCTCTTTTAGACGAGGAGACTTGGCAATGGAGAGTTCAATAGTTGTGGTTATACCTACCACTGGTCAGGCCAGAGCGATGGTGCCCGTCTCAAAGGAATAGCTATAGCCATTTCTAGCCGACTGCAATCCTTCGTTGCACGGGTTACTCCGACTGATGAGCGTATGATGCTGGTGAGGTTGAAGCACACCTTGGGCTTCGTATTTCTTATTGCAGTGAACTCCCCTACCTAAATGTGTGAACTTGAGGAGATAGTGTGAACTTGAGAAGATAAGAGGTGTTCTCTGCCAAGCTCGACCCTATAGTGGTGTGGAGTGAGAAAATAAAAGTTGAATTGTGACATGTAAGGCCCCTAAAAGTTGCCATTTGTCCGACCTAGCTTGCATGTAAAATTTTGCATTCTAAAGCCAACATTTTCTGCCCTTTACACGCAGTTTCTGAATGATCAGTGACAGAGATTGTAACTGCAGTTTTGGAAGACGTAAAGCTAAGAGAGTAGAGGAAGGGGTTGAGTGGTACAGGAACGGAAAAAATGAAGGAGATAGGGAAGATGAAGTGGAGAAAAGAGAGTAGTGGAAGGTAGAGCGGTACGGGAAGTAAACGGACAGTAAGGGAGATATAAAGGAAAATGAAGCTAATAGAATAGTTCTATGGCATAGTGACATCTGAAGACTGCAGTGATGTCATCGACAGAATCAAAGTTAAAAGAGAACGGCAGAAGTATCGTGAAGTCATTCGTGCTGAAGCGGCAAGTTTTACTGCTGAAAAACAGGGCCTCTATTATGATGGCGAAAAGGATAAGGCACTGACTCGAAACAGTTGACGGCACAGCTTACCCGGGGAGTGACTGTGGAGGAACACTTATCACTGATACATGAGTCTGGCTCCAACTATGTCGGTCACATTAACCCCTTGACTGCGGATTTCCTACAAGAAGACCTCACCAAGCTACAGGATTGGAACAAAAAGTGGCTGCTACAATTCAGTGAAGGAAAATGTAAAGCCATGCAAATTTGGAGGGGAAATCCAGCACACCAATATACCACATGGGAAACACTCCACTATCCACTACAGAGGCAGAGAAAGACCTGGGAGTATGTGTTAACAGGCTACCAGTGAAGGCAAAATCCGTGCCAATCGCAGCGGACGGACTAAGGTTGGCATTCTTAAACGCTCCCTTCCTTACATCACTCATTTCTAAAGGCCAAGAGAGAGATTAAACACGTCCCCATGAGTGGTTCTTTACGTTCATGGTGCAGAAACCTTGTCAAACTACCACCTGGGTCATAAAGTTATCTTTAGAAATGCCCACAAATCCTATGAAATCCTTGATAAATGTATGTGCTTGGACCCCGAAAGGTTTAAGAATATGACCCTAAAACTCAAAGTGGCAGTTCTGCAAGCATAAACCTGGCCATCATCCATTTTCTTGGCTGAATGGATAGCGTGACGGCGCCGCGTTCAGGACGACGCGAGTTCAATCCCCGCTCGATGGGATTTTTCAGCCGCCGCCGAGTGGCTTAAAACTACCCACATGCTGTCCAGAAGACCACCTATCAACCCGGACTCTAAATTCTAGGAGTAAAGATGAGCTCCGGGAGGGCAGCATGAGCCAATGCAGGATGGCGCCACTATAAACACTCGCCTGCGCCAGAACGGGCTGGGCCGACCATCAGGCCCCACCGGAAAGAAGCCTTGGGCCGACCATCAGGATCCACCGGGAAGAAGGCTACCAGCGCAATAGGCCACGACGTAAAAACAACTATATATATATATATATATATATATATATATATATATATATATATATATATATATATATATATATATATATATATATATATATATATATATATATATATATATATATATACGCTCAGAAGCTGGTGGCAATATGATTTGACGGCACTGCAGTGAAAACAGGGAAGAAGGGCGGTGTTATAAGACTCCTTTTAGAACATGTCAAACGTCTTCTGCAATTTTTTTTTTTTTTTTTTTTGCCTTGTCCATGTAAATGATCTTCCTCAGCGTCATTTATTCGAACATTTGGATGGTTGCACGAAAAGACCATGAAGTTTCTCAGGGTCAATCGTTTTTTATTGGCAAATTGTGAGGATATGCCAACTGTTGCCTTAGACCCGATAATATGTGAATTTCCGGATGTCAACGTTGAAGATTTGAGTTCGGATCAGCAGCATTTACTTTTTTTTTACAAGAAAGGAGTCAGCTCAAGGGCACAAAAAAAGGAAGCAATAATAAAAAAAAAGCTCGCTACTCGCTGCTCCTACAAAAAAAAATCAAAAGAGGTGGCCGAAAGATAGGTCAATTTCGGGAGGAGAGGTGTCTTTGGTAAGCAGTAATCACTGGCATTTACTCTGTCTCTTTGGGCCAGTTTCACAGTTCCCCATGATTGGTTAGTAAGCTCCCAAACCAATACCAGAAGCTTCGAAATTTCCATGTTATAGCGTCTGGTGTTTATATTTAAGTTCACAAATTTGATGAAACTATACAGGAAAAGTCTTGTGTATTTAGTGTGGCATCGAAGACCTCATCATTGTGGATTGTATGGGATTCTATAGTTTGGTTCGGGCTGTTACGAAGACACTGTGTTGGACTGTGAAATCGGTTCTTTGTCACGCAGTCAGCCTGGAAAACTCGTTGGGTCACACTGGCCAATCGAGTTCTGCGCTTGTGAGTTGCGACAGAAAGACCTAGCGATCATCTCAAAACAATTGCTGAATTCATTCTGAAGGTTTATGCTCCAGTCTGGTTCACGATCACGCCCAAACCTTCATGAAGAGATGACTTTAACCCATTGCATGCGGATTTCCTACAAGAAGACATTACCAAGCTACAGGAGTGGAACAAAAAGTGGCTGCTCCAATTTAGTGAAGAAAAATGTGAGGTCATGCATCTTGGGAGGGGAAATCCAGCATACCAATACCGCATGGGAAACACTCCACTACCCACCACAGAGACACATAAAGACCTGGGAGCATATGTAACTAGGCTACCAGTGAAGACGAAATCCGTGCCAATCGCAGCGGACAGGTTAAGCACCTGTGGATGTAGATTTGGATGTCACGCTACCTGTCATAAGATATGAAAGCTGTAGATGATCCAGTGATTTAGCGAAATGGTTACTTTGGCCACCGTGAGAACATTTCGATGACCATGGTAACCGACGAGCGACAAGATACCAGGGAGCTGGGCGTTCGACGAATCATGCGAACTCGAGCCTCCAAGACGCATCACCGTTGTATCAGATGTGTTTAAATACCATCTCTCAATCTCAATGCCGAAAAGTACATTGATTTGATTGACTGGCAGACGTGTGTCTTGACTGAACCTCCAATCACAAAGTCTATCTCCGACGCTGACTTGGAAAGTGTAGCTCGTAACAAAACAACTCATGCTACTGAAAGTCCACGTTTTCCCTGTCATTCACAAGTAGTGGATGGGTGCGTAAAGGCAGTCACATTGCCACTAATAGCTGTTGCTGAACAAGAAGCAAGGGATGGCTTTATTCGAGGAAGAATATGAATATCGCACCACACAGTAACTTCTCAGATTTGTTGATCATTGTTGCACTTGCGGCTTAACCCCTTGACTGTGGATTTCCTACAAGAAGACCTCACCAAGCTACAGAAATGGAACAAAAAGTGGCTGCTACAATTCAATGAAGCAAAATGTAGTCATGCACCTTGGGAGGGGAAATCCAGCACACCAGTACCACTTGGGAAACACTCCACTACCCACCACAGAGGCAGAGAAAGACCTGGGACTATATGTTACCAGGCTACCAGTGAAGGCATAAAACGTGCCAATCGCAGCGGACGGGTTAAGCTGCACATATTGGGTCATCTGCTCATAGTGCATATTGTATCATGTACACCTGTACGTAGCATATTATAATGTATAACGCAATGAGTGTCAAGGATTTGTGTCATTTGTGTCACAGGTTGATAAAAAAAAAACAGATGGTAAAGGGCAGAAGATTTAATCCTGTTTCAGTATAATTTCATATCATTATTGAGTAATAGCATTGGCAACTTTGGGTATACATCAGAGCTGGGACTACCGATTGACATTTGGGATCGGTACTACCGGCGGTAGATTACTGCTACCGATACCGATCATTCGGTATTTTGAAGAAACTACCGAATACCGCTACCGATCGCATGATTGGCAGTCAATCGGTATCGGTAGATTGAAAAAGCGAGCGCGGGACTTTTTTATTAAGACTTAAGAGAAGACGACCCCGGCAAAATGAAACGGACAAGTTTCAACACGTTCGAGCGCATCTATGGGAAGCAGTTAGCAGGAAATTCCAGGTATTACTTTGACGTCATCACGCTTAGCCAATCACCGGCCGTTCTGGGCGTTCTCAGCCAATCAGAGGCAGCCACGACCTAGCAGATTCTCGCTCCCGCCAAAAGTTTTGGCGGGAGCCCCACTCTTGTTTGGCCTGCCGACGCGAGTAGCCTACACCTACGCTCTAGCTCCTACGCTCTCGACAACGTGCTCAGCCTCATCGCCTAGTGTTTTAAGTGGCAGTGTTTTTAAGTCCACCCGCCGCGGCAGCAGCACTTAATCGTTTTGTGCTTTTAACTTTTCAAGTGATTTTCCTTTTTTAAACTTTATTTTACATTAAAAAAGTTTTTTAATCTACCGATACCGAATCTATACCGATCGGTAGATTTCTGAAAAATCTACCGATCTACCGATACCGATTGGACGCGGCTCGCTACCGACTACCGATACCGGTGGTAGATTTTTTCTACAGAATCCCAGCTCTGGTATACATATAGGTATTACATCCAATAAATCTGTTATTTGATTTTTTACTCCTATTTTCACTGAACCCTACTCTATAGTTGACCAGTGTCGTCCATGAAACACGCTCATAGTCTTGGGCGACTTCAGTGCATAATGCTGGCACAGAGAGAGAGCTGACGGTGTGCCAAAGAAAAGTAATCCCATCCCTATTCTCTCCAGGTCCTTTATGCAAGAGTTAACCAGCATCTCATTCTTTTATCCCTTCCACTGGTAAACTCTAGAACAGCCTTCCTTCGTTTATGTTTCCTCCTGCCTACGACTCGAACTCGTTCAAGAGGAAAGTATCACGACACCTCTTCACCCGAAATTGACCTTTCTTTTGGCCTCTTGTTTTTTTCTGCTTCTCTTCGGAGCAGCGTCTTGCGGATTTTTTGTTGTTGTTTTCGTTTTTGCCATTGAGCTGCCTCCCTTGCCGTAAATTTAAAAAATCGTTGGATGATTCTCCAAAACTTTAGAGTTTTCCGAAGTGCTGATTTCTTTGCAACCGACCACAGATTTGTTGTTGCAAAACTGAGGATACCTACGCATCAGTTCCAAGAAAATCTCAAGATGCAACCCTCCGGGGTTACATCTTGAGAAACTAAGGGACCAGGCGCGTGTTCAGGAGTATGCACTGGCAGTTTCAAATCGGTTTTAGAGTGCTTGGCCCTCTAGAGGACCCTGGAGAGTTGTGGGATACCTTTAAACGTGAAATTATCAAAGCGGCCGAGGAGTACACTGGAGAGCGTTCAAGGTCTAGGAATGAAGTCCCCACGAAGGAGACACGGGAGAATAAAGAAGAGAGTCGTGCTGCCAGGCTGGCTGGGGACTCGGAGTGATACAGGACTCTGTCACGAAGGACTACTACCCTTCTGAGGAGGGATAAGGAGAGGTACGTCAGAGATCTTGCAGATGATGTCGAATGTTTACAAAATGCAAACGATCTTACGCCTGCCTTCAGAGCTCTGAAGTAAGCTCCGTTTTAAATCCACACCTCAGACGAGTACTATCCGAATGCCTGATTGTCAGATAGTAACAGATGCGGATAGGCACCGGGCTCGTTGGGCCGAGTACTCTGGGCAGTCGTACATGGCAGAGCTCCCAAGCTGACAACTCCCTCTAGCTGGGTTGCAGATGACGGCTGCTGATCCATTAAGACGAAACTACACCCTCTCTTGCAGAGGTGAGACAGACTGTGAGGATATATGAAGGGTGGAAAGGAGGCTGGGGTCTGTAATTTCAATGCGGAGATGGTGAAAGTCGGGAGTGAAGCAATGATCCATGGGTTGTATGCGGTACTGTTTGCCATGTCCGGTACCATTCCTCTTGACTGGAAAAGGGGGATGAGTGTCCTTATTTGGAGAGGATAGAGGACCAACAGGAGTACTACAATTACCGTGGTATTACGCTGCTCAGTTTGCCGGGCTATGGGATTAAGGGCCAGTTTCACAGTTCCCCATGATTGGTTAGTAAGCTCCCAAACCAATACCAGAACCTTCGAAATTTCCATTTATAGTGTCTGGTGTTTATATTTAAGTTCACAAATTTGATGAAACTATACAGGAAAAGTCTTGTGTATTTAGTGTGGCATCGAAGACCTCACCATTTTGGAGTGAATGGGATTCTGTAGTTTGATTCGGGCTGTTACGAAGACACTGTATTGGACTGTGAAATCGGTTCTAAGATTAAGAGTGGCGTAAAGTGTGGGGGAGGTATGTGCTTCACTCGTCCTGTCTTGGTGGGATGTCTTGTGGTCGGGAGCAACACGTATTCTCCTCTGGACCATTTCAGCCGCGGACGTTTTCTCCTTAGTCTATATACACCAAGTCAAGTCATACGCAGGTTTGTGGGAGGAGACACGGCCGAGGCGTGGTTTATGCGTGACGTTGCTTGGAGCCAAACTAGAGAATATAGAAACAGGGATTTAGAGAAAACGAAGAAAGGCGTACTAATTTAAATCAATCACTTCAACATGCCCTCCTCACGCCCCACACCGCCGTTTGTAGGCGTTGGAAGTACAGTCACGCAATAGCACAATAAAAAGACATATTTTATCGTCAGTGGCTTGCCTGAACGCGCGATGAAAGAAGGCGAGAATGCACATCCAGAGTGCACATACGGTCCCAACTTTAGTCACCCCTGAACTGGCGGGTATTTTGGGGGGGCTCCAAGTGACGTCATCCCGCTGCTCCGCCCCAAAACCGCCTCCTGCGCGTACCGGTCGCAGTTTTGAAGCAGAGTGATTTGACTTGGTGTGTATAGACTTAGGTTTTCTCAACAAAGCTCCCCTATGGATATTTTCCCACGTGGACCTTTTACCCCCTGCATATATTTGACAGCAGTGTGTCACGATAACGAACACTGGCGAAAAATGTAATTCTAATTCAGTGGGGCAAGCTCACTATTATGAACATTATTTGTACTATTAGGTAACATTGTCATTATTGGGAGCGGCTTTTGATGGTGATGTTATTATTGTATAGTACCAGTATTATTGTTTTGTTTTTTTTAGAATTGTTGTTGTTATCATTATTATTATTATTGTTATTGTTATTGTTATTATTATTATTATTATTATTATTATTATTATTATTATTATTATTATTATTATTATCATCACTATTATTATTATTGAAAGACTGTCTAGATGGTGTCTGCCGCTGTCTCCCCCATGTGTGTCGAGACTCACTCTGCCACCTAACGTCAGCTCGATGGGATGTAGCTATGACCATTCTGACATATGGTTTGATGACACACAGGCCTATATCTCATCAAACCTTATGCCGGGTAATATTCAATTCGTCATTACTATTATAACTCATCTATGTTTTATCTCCTTGAAGAGCGGGAACTGCAGCTCTCTGGTCCTGACGGGTGGCACGGAGGAGCCATTTGACACAATTGTCTTCACGGCACACTGGCACCAACAAGTCTTCCCGGGCTGCACCTACAGGGTCTGGGTAAGGGCGTCACTCCTGTCATCATCATTATCATCATCTGTTGTTAAAAGTGAAAGGCAGGAAGAAGGCCCTTCCTAACGTTGATGTTCACCTCTGTCAGTTTTAGTGCGATTTATTCTACTCCGGAAGAGGTTCTAATTCAATCTCTCCACTTTTTTCCCTCTTCCCTGACATCTACATTTTCTTAATTGACTGTTTATCACGTTGAGTCTCTCTCTCTCTCTCTCTCTCTCTCTCTCTCTCTCTCTCTCTCTCTCTCGCTCTCTCTCTCTCTCTCTCTCTCTCCCCCCCCCCCCCCCATCCCGAAGGGAGCCTCAGCTTCAACTTTTCCTACTGAGTACCGCCCAATTTCTACTACTCCTATCCTCTCTAAGATCTCTGAGAGGCTTTTGGTTAAACGGCTTTCCATATACTGTGATAATTTCAGTCGGTTACCTGATTCTCAGTTCGCATTCCGTAATGGTTTGGGAACATGTGAGGCTCTCTTGACTCTGTCTCATGACCTGCAGTCTCGTTTGGATCGTGGGCATGAGTCTCGAGATGTTGCTATTGATTTTAGTTCTGCTTTTGATGTTGTGAATCACAGGGCTCTAATTTATAAACTACAACTCCTTGGTATTGGTGGAAGTCTTCTCAGTATTTTTAAAGAATTTTTTGATAATCGATTACAGTGTGTGGCTGTTGATGGGGCCTGCTCTGCTTCTCTGCCTGTTGTTTCTGGTGTTCCTCAGGGCAGTGTCCTTGGACCTTTATTTCTTCCTTATTTCTGACTTGGGCATTAACCTCGAAAATAAGCTTATTTCATATGCTGATGATACAACTCTATACTCCGCTGTTCACTCTCCTAGCAACAGAGGTGAAGTTGCTGCATCTCTCAATAGGGACTTGGCAATGATCACCGCTTGATGTCAACTTTGGGGCATAAAGATTGATGCTAATAAAACGCATTCCATTACCATTAGTAGATCCCGTACCTTGAATCCACCTCATCCTTGTTTGCATATTTTTGGTGAACAGATTAAGGATGTTTTTAGTATTCGTTTGTTGGGAGTCACTCTTGATTCTAAACTGACATTTGAGAAGCACATCCGTTCCATGTCTTCCACTGTTGCACAGAAGACTTCATTAGTGCTTCAAAATATTTGTCTGTGACTCAACTGTAATAAAATCTTTTTATGCATTCATTTTGCCCCGCTTTGAGTATTGTGCTCCTGTTTGGATGTCTGCTGCCAATTGCCATTCAGAGTTACTTGACAGAGCTATCAAATTAATTAAATTTATTACTCCGGCACTTGTTCTTGGTCTTGATCATCGGCGTCAAGTTGGTGCCCTTACCATTTTAAAGAATAATCGGCATCCCTTTCACAATGTTTTGCCTGATCCTTTTACTCCTGCCCGGGTCACGAGGTTTGCTCTTAGTCAAAACGGTCTTGCTTTTAATCCTATGAATTTTGGTACGACACAATTCTCAAGATGTTTTCTTCCATCGTTGACAAGTGTATGGAATCAGTTACCCAAAGAAATTGTCCTTTCTGCAGACATTTCTACATTTAAGTCTCGTGTGAATGTCTTTTTCAAACAGTAATTTTATTATTCCTCCTTTTGGCGTTGACTGGACAGTTTCTTAACTATTCGTTCCCTTTGCTTTTTCTCCAGTACCTTTTTGCATTTTGTGCGGTTCAACTTGTTGTATCTGCACCCTGAAGGGAGGCTTTGGTAGCTTATCATAATAATATATCTATATATCTATATATATATATATATATATATATATATATATATATATATATATATATATATATATATATATATATATATATATATATATATATATATATATATATATATATATATATATATATATATATATATATATATATATATCAAAGATAGAGAGGCAGCTCACCAGAGGTACCAGAGCCTTCGCACTCCTGCAAACCATGATCTTTACATTTCTGCCCGGAATCGTGCAAAATCTATTCCCCGACTTACCAAAAACTCCTTCATTAATAGAAAATGCCAAAACCTTGCTTTTTCTAATTCTTCCCGGGATTTCTGGCATCTAGCCAAAAACATCTCCTCCAACTTCACTTCTTCCTCTTTCCCTCCTCTCCTTAGTCCTGACGGCAGCACCGCTATCTCATCTATCTCTAAGGCTGAACTCTTCCCTCAAACTTTCTCTAAAAACTCCACTCTGGACGATTCTGGGCATATTTCTCCTACTCATCCCCCATCTGACTCCCTTATGCCTATTGTTAAGATTCTTACGAATGATGTTTTCTATGCCCTCTCTGGCCTCAATCCTCAGAAGGCTTATGAACCTGATGGAGTGTCTCCTATTGTCCTTAAAAACTGTGCTTCCGTGCTGACCCCCTGCCGTGTTAAACTCTTTCGACTCTGTCTGCCAACATCTACCTTTCCTTCCTGCTGGAAGTATGCCTTCATACAGCCTGTGCCTAAGAAGGGTGACCATTCCAATCCCTCAAACTACCGTCCTATAGCTTTACTTTCTCATCTATCTAAAGCGTTTGAATCAATCCTTAACCGGAAGATTCAAAAGCACCTCTCCACTTCTGATCTTCTATCTGATCGCCAGTATGGATTCCGCAAGAGGCGTTCTACTGGTGATTTCCTTGCCTTCTTAACTGACTCTTAAGCCGTGTCCACACTATCGAGCATGCTCGACGGGCAAACAGTGATACCAGATCCCGTTCCAATACATAAGCAAGGAGGGTGAGTGGCAGGCACGAAGGTGACGTCAGAAGCGAGGAGACTGCGGGCAAACGAGCGGGCAACTGTCTGTGAGTGAGTTTGAAGGAAACACCAGAAACTGTTTCGACTGGTATGATGCGAAACACTAAACGTTTCCTCGGAATTAAGTAGGAATATATCTCACATTCAAAGTGTTATGTGCATATCAGCATGTCTGGCGGTCCTTCTACAAGTGTACACACGCCAAGAATTATCCCACACAAGGCTATTTTCTTCCTCTCGACGGTGTTCGGCATGGTGAGACAGGTCCCGCACCCCACTCTTCAGCAGGGTCAGAGTGAAACTGAACCATGAACCTGTATTTGACACCACTCATCAGTTTACAACTTTGCCCGCCAGTCTTTGCCCGGTGAAGGAGTAGATATTGTGGGCTAAACTACATCTGGTAGCACTCTTTGTTGCCAGATCCCTGCCTGTGGTTTTCCCGCTTCTGACGTCATCAACCCTCATTCTCACTACCTATTGTGATCTGGTATCACTGTTTGCCCGTCGAGCATGCTCGATAGTGTGGACACGGCTTTAGACATCCTCTCTTAGCCGTTTGCTATTGCGCTGGACATATCAAAAGCCTTTGATAGGGTCTGGCACAAATCTTTTCTTTCCAAACTACCCTCCTACGGTTTCTATCCTTCTCTTTGTACCTTTATCTCCAATTTCCTTTCTGACCGTTCTATTTCTGCTGTGGTAGACGGTCACTGTTCTTCCCCTAAACCTATTAACAGTGGTGTCCTGCAGGGCTCTGTCCTATCTCCCACTCTTCCTATTGTTCATTGATGATCTCCTTTCCAAAACGAACTGTCCTATCCATTCCTACGCCGATGACTCTACTCTGCATTACTCAACTTCTTTTAATAGAAGATCCACCCACCAGAAACTAAACGATTCTAAGTTGGATTGCAGAACGCTTAGCCTCAGACCTTACTATTGTTTCCGATTGGGGCAAAAAGAACTAGTGTCCTTCAACGCCTCAAAAACACAGTTTCTCCACATATCAATCGACACAATCTTCCAAACGCCTATCCCCTATTCTTTGACAACACCCAGCTGTCACTTTCTTCAACACTAAACATCCACGGTCTATCCTTAGCTCAGAATATCAACTGTAAACTACTCATCTCCTCTCTCA
Organism: Eriocheir sinensis; assembly: GCF_024679095.1. NCBI lineage: Eukaryota > Metazoa > Arthropoda > Malacostraca > Decapoda > Varunidae > Eriocheir > Eriocheir sinensis. The sequence continues at coordinate 4,909,342 of NC_066514.1, forward strand.
CTCAATCAGCTTCCTCGAGGTTGGGCGTTCTGTATCGTCTCCGCCAGTTTTTCTCACCCGCACAGTTGCTATCCATATACAATGGCCTTGTCCGCCCTCGTATGGAGTATGCATCTCACGTGTGGGGAAGCTCCACTCACACAGCTCTTTTACACCGAGTGGAGTCTAAGGCTCTTCGTCTCATAAGCTCCCCTCCTCTTACTGACAGCCTACTACTTCTTAAATTCCGCCGCCATCTTCTATCGATATTTTCACTCTGACTGGTCTTCTGAACCTCTTAACTGCATGCCTTCCCATCTCTCAGGCCCCTGCTGCTGCACACGACTTTCTACTCAAGCTCATCCCTATACTGTCCAAACACCTTATGCAAGAGTTAACCAGCATCTTCATTCTTTAGATCCTTCACTGGTAAACTCCGGAACAGCCTTCCTTCGTCTGTATTTCCTCCTGCCTATGACTTGACCTCTTTCAAGTAGAGTGTATCAAGACACCTCTCCATACGAAATTGACCTCTCTTTTGGGCACTGTATGCTTTTCGCTGTGTGGAAGCAACAGTTAGCGAGCTTTTTTTCTACTTTTTCTTTTTGATGAGGCATATACAGGGGAGGGGAGGGGTGCGGCATGCAGATCATAAACACTTTGTTCTCCTCTTCGTTTCCTCTTTGCTTCAATTAACAGAAGAGAGTAGTACAGCATTATCTCTGAGGACATATTCTCTCACTTTCCACACCTATATTAGTAGTAGTAGCAGCAGCAGCAGCAGCAGCAGCAGCAGTAGTAGTAGTAGTAGTAGTAGTGTTGGTGATGATAGTAGTAGTAGTAGTAGTTGTTGTTGTTGAAGTATTTGTGCTAGAAGTAGTATAGTGGTAGTATTAGTAGTTATAGTAGTAGTGATGGTAGTAGTAGTAGTAGTGGTAGTAATAGTAGTAGTAGTAGTAGTGGAAGTAGATAGTAATGGTCATAATACCAGTGATGTAGTAGAAGTAGTAGTAGTAGTAAAAGTAGTAGTAGTAGTAGTTGTAGTAGATATAGTAATAGTATTGGTTGTAGCTACCACTGAACAAGGCTTTCACGTTGTTTGGAGAGCTGAGCTTCCAGGTATCGGGCCGAGAGACTTAAAGCACTGCTCTTCTCTCCCTCATGTTTACCTTGTGGACCATGATTCCCCTTCCCCTCTCTTATTCTCAACAGTTCAGGCCGAGGACCGAATGTCAAAAAGATATGATCGGCGCCAAGGACAAGGAACTGCCGAGGCTTCAGTACGTACAAGCGAGCAAAGAAGTAAGTCAAGCAGATGGATTTATTAATTTACTTCGTTACTAAAAATACATAGTAGTTAGCTAGCTAAGAGCTGAGTACTTAATTTGCTTAAAAGTTACTTGGTTCTTTAGCTACTGATTTGGTTGGCTTATTAATGAGTAACTTAGTGACCTACTTCGTTAATCTACGAGTTAGTTAATCAGAACCTTTGCTATATAGCTTGTTAAATGGTTAACTATTATAATTAGTTTAACCTGGTAGCTGCAGGGATCATGTTTCTTAAAGGCTCCTCTAAGCGAGAAAAATGAGTAAACATCACCCCTCACACAAACCATTTCATAATACATATCAAAGCATTTGTGATCAGTTTATGCATCATCTATTTTGGAAGGTTTATATCCTGGCACAAACTTGTCCCGTCGCTGCTACCCGTCGCGCTACGGTGAAGCTTTCACAAATTTGGCCGTCATGCTACATGGTGAAGCCACAAATTTGGCCCGTCGCTGCTACCGGGTTAATGAGTAACTTAGTTGTTTACTTCGTTAATCTACGAGTTAGTTAATCAGAAACTTTGCTATATAGCTTGTTAAATGGTTAACTATTATAATTAGTTTAAATTACAGTGTACGAGAGAGACACTCAAGGGAGACTCATTTGACCAAAAGTTGCACAGAGCTGAGACTTCGAATCTGGCGGTCCGAAGGATGTGTGGACTTTCCTCTTGTAACAATATACCTTGAGAGAGAGAGAGAGAGAGAGAGAGAGAGAGAGAGAGAGAGAGAGAGAGAGAGAGAGAGAGAGAGAGAGAGAGAGAGAGAGAGAGAGAGAGAGAGAGAGAGAGAGAGAGAGAGAGAGAGAGAGAGAGAGAGAGAGAGAGAGAGAGAGAGAGAGAGAGAGAGAGAGAGAGAGAGAGAGAGAGAGAGAGAGAGAGAGAGAGAGAGAGAGAGAGAGAGAGAGAGAGAGAGAGAGAGAGAGAGAGAGAGAGAGAGAGAGAGAGAGAGAGAGAGAGAGAGAGAGAGAGAGAGAGAGAGAGAGAGAGAGAGAGAGAGAGAGAGAGAGAGAGAGAGAGAGAGAGAGAGAGAGAGAGAGAGAGAGAGAGAGAGAGAGAGAGAGAGAGAGAGAGAGAGAGAGAGAGAGAGAGAGAGAGAGAGAGAGAGAGAGAGAGAGAGAGAGAGAGAGAGAGAGAGAGAGAGAGAGAGAGAGAGAGAGAGAGAGAGAGAGAGAGAGAGAGAGAGAGAGAGAGAGAGAGAGAGAGAGAGAGAGAGAGAGAGAGAGAGAGAGAGAGAGAGAGAGAGAGAGAGAGAGAGAGAGAGAGAGAGAGAGAGAATTTACAGCTTGACAGTCACACCACACATGTTAGACGTTTTTGGTGGATATTTATGTTTGATTTTTTTAATTTTTTTTTCCATAGCAAAGGAAACAGCTCCTAATGTATAGACACTTGCAGAGTCGTATGTCACTTTCTGCATACCTGAATGAGATGAAATATGATAATCTGAAAGGCTATAGATCGTTCGAGTATGACCAGACTATATCGATGCAAGTCCTCTGTTTGCGGTTCGTATGTGGTGCCCTCGGCTCTCCTGCTTTTCATTTAAGGCACCACTGAGTGTGTGGGGGTTCACAAGAAAACAAAACTAAAAACCATAATAAAAGAAATAACCGCGAAACCAATTCGTGGTGTGGAATGGAGTCTAAGACAACCAGGAGAACGTTAAACTACACTGACAACCCTACTCTCTCCTCGTGTCTGTGTTAATGAAGAGGAAAAAAAGAATTTTGGTAGCGTGTTAAGTATGACACGAAGGAGGAGGGAGTAAGGGTGACCCCTACAAGTGAACGGGAACTGTACCCGGTTGTGGACAGCAGATGTTTAAGTGTATGATCAGAAGCCAGGGTTGCCAGATACCAAAATATGTGTCTCGACGAGCTCTATCTGGTGGTATACGGCAACCCTAGATGGGAGGTACCAGTGAAGAGAGAGGAGGCTTTGAAATTTACCGGATCTCAAACACTCAAGTCTGGTCCCGGTTGTGGACAGGAGAGGTGTGTGGGTGCGCGCACTTAGTGTTCCCGATCGGGTCCAGTAGCCAAGCTGCGGCCTCCGTGCACATTGTGTGTACCCGGTAGTGGACAGTACAGGTGTTTGGGTACGTGCGCTTCTGTCCCCGAATGGGTACAGTGTAACGTGTTATTATTATTATGATTATTATTATTATTATTATTATTATTATTATTATTATTATTACTACTATTAATATTAATATTAATATTATTATTATTATTATTAATATTATTATTATTACTATTACTATTATAATTTTTTATGATTGTTTCATGTATTATGCTTCTTTATTATTATGATTATTATTATTATTATTATTATTACTATTATTATTATTACTATTATTATTACTATTACTATTATTATTACTATTACTATTATTATTATTATTATTATTATTATTATTATTATTATTATTATTATTATTACTATTATTATTATTATTACTATTATATTTTTTTATGATTGTTTCATGTATTATGCTTCTTTATCACACCATATACTAGCCTTTGTTTATTTTTCTCCTTCACAGATTGTGAATTATTCGAATTAAAAGGACAAGTATAAACAGCAGTGAAATAATTCTATAAACTAGTGAAAAGTGAAACTACTAACTTTTTCAGAGAAAGTGAAATATTGTACTGTGTGTGACCTTATCTGATGCTACAATGCCTAAATTCAGGAAGTTAAAATCGTGGGAAATCAGGAACATGGTCCATGCGAGTGACAGCGAAGTTCAGCGAACGAACTGCCGAGGCCGTGGAGGAGGCGTGGATGAAGGACCAGGAGGACATCATCGCAGAGGAGAGGCTCGTTGAAGATAACATTGAAGAGTCCGTGGAAGAGGACCCCATGGTGTCAGGGCTCCTCCGAGCATTTATTGTCCGGCCTGGGCAAGAGAATGAAGAGAGCCATTCTGCTGCTCTGCCACCTGCCTCTGCTTCACCGCCTTCCTCGTTTGACTCCTATCCACTGCTCCGCACCCTGCCTCACCATCACCATCTGCTGCTCTGCCACCTGCCTCACCATCACCATCTGCTGCTCTGCCACCTGCCTCACCATCACCATCTGCTGCTCTGCCACCTGCCTCACCATCACCATCTGCTGCTCTGCCACCTGCCTCACCATCACCATCTGCTGCTCTGCCACCTGCCTCACCATCACCATCTGCTGCTCTGCCACCTGCCTCACTATCACCATCTGCTGCCCGCCACCTGCCTCACCATCACCATCTGCTGCTCTGCCACCTGCCTCACCATCACCATCTGCTGCTCTGCCACCTGCCTCACCATCACCATCTGCTGCTCAGCCACCAGCCTCACAAGCACCATCACCATCTGCTGCTCTGCCACCTGCCTCACCATCACCATCTGCTGCTCTGCCACCTGCCTCACCATCACCATCTGCTGCTCTGCCACCTGCCTCACCATCACCATCTGCTGCTATGCCACATGCCCCACCATCACCATCTGCTGCTCTGCCACCTGCCCACCATCACCATCTGCTGCTCCGCCACCTGCCTCACCATCACCATCTGCTGCTCTGCCACCTGCCTCACCATCACCATCTGCTGCTCTGCCACCTGCCTCACCATCACCATCTGCTGCTCTGCCACCTGCCTCACCATCTGCTGCTCCGCCACCTGCCTCACCATCACCATCTGCTGCTCTGCCACCTGCCTCACCATCACCATCTGCTGCTCTGCCACCTGCCTCACCATCACCATCTGCTGCTCTGCCACCTGCCTCACCATCACCATCTGCTGCTCTGCCACCTGCCTCACCATCACCATCTGCTGCTCTGCCACCTGCCTCACCATCACCATCTGCTGCTCTGCCACCTGCCTCACCATCACCATCTGCTGCTCCGCCACCTGCCTCACCATCACCATCTGCTGCTCTGCCACCTGCCTCACCATCACCATCTGCTGCTCTGCCACCTGCCTCACCATCACCATCTGCTGCTCTGCCACCTGCCTCACCATCACCATCTGCTGCTCTGCCACCTGCCTCACCATCACCATCTGCTGCCCGCCACACGCCTCACCATCACCATCTGCTGCTCTGCCACCTGCCTCACCATCACCATCTGCTGCTCTGCCACCTGCCTCACCATCACCATCTGCTGCTCTGCCACCTGCCTCACCATCACCATCTGCTGCTCTGCCACCTGCCTCACCATCACCATCTGCTGCTCTGCCACCTGCCGCACCATCACCATCTGCTGCGCTGCCACCTGCCTCACCATCACCATCTGCTGCTCTGCCACCTGCCCCACCATCACCATCTGCTGCTCTGCCACCTGCCTCACCATCACCATCTGCTGCTCTGCCACCTGCCCCACCATCACCATCTGCTGCTCCGCCACCTGCCTCACCATCACCATCTGCTGCTCTGCCACCTGCCTCACCATCACCATCTGCTGCTCTGCCACCTGCCTCACCATCACCATCTGCTGCTCTGCCACCTGCCTCACCATCACCATCTGCTGCTCCGCCACCTGCCTCACCATCACCATTTGCTGCTCCGCCACCTGCCTCACCATCACCATCTGCTGCTCTGCCACCTGCCTCACCATCACCATCTGCTGCTCTGCCACCTGCCTCACCATCACCATCTGCTGCTCCGCCACCTGCCTCACCATCACCATCTGCTGCTCTGCCACCTGCCTCACCATCACCATCTGCTGCTCTGCCACCTGCCTCACCATCACCATCTGCTGCTCTGCCACCTGCCTCACCATCACCATCTGCTGCTCCGCCACCTGCCTCACCATCACCATCTGCTGCTCCGCCACCTGCCTCACCATCACCATCTGCTGCTCTGCCACCTGCCTCACCATCACCATCTGCTGATCTGACACCAGCCTCACCATCACCATCTGCTGCTCTGCCACCTGCCTCACCATCACCATCTGCTGCTCCGCCACCTGCCTCACCATCACCATCTGCTGCTCAGCCACCTGCCTCACCATCACCATCTGCTGCTCTGCCACCTGCCTCACCATCACCATCTGCTGCTCTGCCACCTGCCTCACCATCACCATCTGCTGCCCGCCACCTGCCCCCATCATCACCATCTGCTGCTCTGCCACCTGCCTCACCATCACCATCTGCTGCTCTGCCACCTGCCTCACCATCACCATCTGCTGCTCTGCCACCTGCCTCACCATCACCATCTGCTGCTCTGCCACCTGCCTCACCATCACCATCTGCTGCTCTGCCACCTGCCACCGGATCACCGTCTGCTGCTCTGCCACCTGCCTCACCATCACCATCTGCTGCTCTGCCACCTGCCCCACCATCACCATCTGCTGCTCCGCCACCTGCCCCTCACCATCACCATCTGCTGCTCTGCCACCTGCCGCACCATCACCATCTGCTGCTCTGCCACCTGCCTCACCATCACCATCTGCTGCTCCGCCACCTGCCTCACCATCACCATCTGCTGCTCAGCCACCTGCCTCACCATCACCATCTGCTGCTCTACCACCTGCCTCACCATCACCATCTGCTGCTCTGCCATCTGCCTCACCATCACCATCTGCTGCTCTGCCACCTGCCTCACCATCACCATCTGCTGCTCTGCCACCTGCCTCACCATCACCATCTGCTGCTCTGCCACCTGCCTCACCATCACCATCTGCTGCTCTGCCACCTGCCTCACCATCACCATCTGCTGCTCTGCCACCTGCCTCACCATCACCATCTGCTGCTCTGCCACCTGCCTCACCATCACCATCTGCTGCTCTGCCACCTGCCTCACCATCACCATCTGCTGCTCTGCCATCTGCCTCACCATCACCATCTGCTGCTCTGCCACCTGCCTCACCATCACCATCTGCTGCTCTGCCATCTGCCTCTGCTCCACCGCTTACCTCGCCATGTGATCCACCATTGGGTGTGCCCTTCTCCAGTGACGACGAAGACAACGAATATGACTTTGGGCCATTATCAGCTCGCCCACGTGCCGAAAAACGGACTGACATTCCATCGGAGACAGGAGGTGGTGGTTTAGGTAACACACGGAAACTCGTCCAGCCTTTGGCCAAGAGGCCTAGGATCCCATGGAAGAAGATGGAAGAGCAGCACCATGTTTGTCCATTGGATTTCAAACCCACAAATCCAGGAATTCAAGTGGACATCCCTGACGAATTCGACGAACTGGCAGCTCTGATGCTGTTCGTGCCCGATGACTTCTGGGATACCATCGCTACAGAGAGCAACAGGTATTACAGGCAGAAGAAGAAAGCTGCTGTGAAACCTGACATAACACCCGCGGAGGCTCGCACATACATCGGCATCATGATACTGCTCGGCCTAAGCCCGCCACACAGCCTCAGAACACCATGGAAATGCGACTCTACATTCAGAAATGACGTCATCTCATCATGCATGACATACTCACGCTTCAACCACATCCACAGCAACTTTCACCTTGTAGACAATTCGACACTTCCACCAAAGGACACAATTGCTTACAAAACAGCCCGTATAGCTCCACTACTCCACACGCTGAAAGACAGATGCCTCTCCGTATACAAGGCCAAAACTCATCAACTATCTGTCGATGAGGGGAGCATGGGGTGGAAGGGTAACAGCAGCATGCGGCAGTATAATCCAAACAAGCCCCACAAGTATCACATCAAGTCATACAAACTTGTGGAGACAAGTACGGGATACTTGTCCAACATTATACTGCACGACACAACCTCCCGCACTGTGGATGAGGTTGTCCTTACACTGCTGGACGAGTCACCCTACAATAAGCATGAAGGATACGCTGTGTTCACGGACAGGTTTTACACCTCACCCGACCTCTTCTGGCACTTGCGAACTGTTGATGGTTACGACGCAACAGGGATCTGCATGTCAAATCGTCATCAGTTCCCTCCTGAGCTCAAGTGCGCCAAAGGCAAGTCCAAGAAGGGGAGGTCCAGCTACATCGCCACACATGGAGATGACAATTTGGTTGCAATGCGGTGGAGGGATGCAAAGGATGTCTTCATGTTATCAACCGAGGAGACTGCTGACCTGATAGAATGTGACAGCCAGCGGTCGTTTGAAGAAAATGAATACATCAATGTTTACGCTATACAATAAGAACATGGGAGGGTGGACCTGAACGACTACCTGAGTCAAAGTACAGCCCATGCCGTGCCACCAGGAAGATGTGGAAGAAGCTTGCGATGTACCTAGTGAGCACAGCAGTCACTAATGCACATAATCTTCCGCATGGTGTGTAAGGACCGCAACCGCAAGATGCCAAGGAGCCCCATTTCGCATTCCGTGAAGCGCTGGGGAACATCATGCTCACGATGTGTGACACACGCCCTCCACCCAACGTTCCTGCTGTACTGCACACGGCCCCAGTCAGCCTAGGGCACCTACCAGCATCATATCCTCCATTGCCTCTTGAAGCTCAGAGGGCGGCTGCAGCAGGACGGGAGCCAAGACGGCCACCACACCGTTGTCAAATGCCAGGCTGCAAGAAAAAGTCCATTTTCTATTGCCAACAATGCAATGTGTGCCTGTGCATGAGACCTGGCAGGATATGCTTCAGCGAATACCATCGGCAGATGAAGCATCGCCTTCCTGACAACGCAAAGCAGCTCGCAGTGGTGCCTCCACCTCAAGAATCATCAACATCATCATCATCGGACGCTGATGAGCCTGCATCTCGCCACATTCTTCCGAGACGGGCAGCTAAGCGGAAAGCGCCCAAACCAGCACCTCCAACTGAACCTGGATCTGCAGCAGAACCTGTATCACAGCAACCTAGCAAAAGGAAATCTTCCAGGTTGTCAGGGGGTCAACAGTCGGGGAAAGGGGAGGGGTTGGGGGAGGGATCGGGGTTTCAGAAAAAAACATAAGTGATTGTAACTTTTGAACAGTTGGGTCTAGAAAAAAAAATAAGACCACCATTGATTCAGCATAATCATGTCTATTTATTTACATCATAAAACACTAAAACTTTACTTTGAATAAAAGGATATAGCAAAGGAAATCTTCCAGGTTGTCAGGGGGTCAACAGTCGGGGAAAGGGAGGGGTTGGGGAGGATCGGGGTTTCAGAAAAAAACATAAGTGATTGTAACTTTTGAACAGTTGGGTCTAGAAAAAAAAATAAGACCACCATTGGATTCAGCATAAACATGTCTATTTATTTACATCATAAAAACACTAAAAACTTTACTTTGAATAAAAGGATATAGATTAAACAATTTTTTTTTTAATTTTCCTCTTAAAATGCTCACAACTTCTAAACTATTAGGCCTAGAATAAAAGTAAGACCACCATTGGATTCAGCAGGTAACACTCTATCAAAATCCATAATAAAACACCATAATAATGCCATAGGGACAAAATGGCCAGTGTTCTCTTAAGTTATTTTTTACCAATTTTTGAAAATTGGGGTTCAAATTCAATAGATTTTATCAGAGTTACTGGGAAAAAATGTTTATTGTTGCAGAAAGAGCAACATTTTCCCTTCAAAATGAGACCTCAACGACACTTATACCTTCAATAATGAATGCATAGTAAGCAGTAAAGTGAACTCCACTTTTTCGTTCTCGATCGGGGACAAACCATGTGTTTACGGGGTTTGTCCCCGATCGAGAACGAAAATGGGGTAGGGTAGGGAGGAAACAAGCAGTGTTACATTTTATGGTCTTGGTTTATTAGGACGCTGGGTATTTATAAATAATCTACCACCCCTTGAAGAGGGGGGGGGGGGGGAGGAAGACGATTTAACTCAACCTCTCCTGTAACGGCGACGGGACAGCGAGTCTTAAAAGGACCAAGGGCGACGGAGGCCTCTATAGTGACAACCCTGTCATTATTCTGTTATTACCAATATGACAAGATAATGCAATACATACAAAGAAAATGGGGGGAAAAACATTTATAAATATATAGGCGACGGCAACACTCCCTTCCTCCTACCAGTCACGAAACTCACAGCACTTTTCCCTACCTAACTTGTGCGTCACAGAGGCCACGACAGGGTGTGTGTGTGGGGAGATCGCTAAACTCCTTACAAACACGCCGATTTGACGCCCATCCTAACTAGTGTGTGTGTTGGGGAAAGAAATTAAAAGGGGCTTCCCAATATGACTGGGGAGGAGGTGGTTACAGGCATTGAGGGATGACTTATCTGCCGGCGAGGTGATGCCTTATGGCTCCTGGGCTGGGTGCTCCATTCACCGGGACGGCGAAGGTGCCGGGGGCACTCACTGTTAGCTGTAAGCCGGGCGAAGGGTATCAGATGACTGACTGTGGTAACCCTTATAAATCATGTGGACACTAATTTGAACTGGGAAGTTATATCCAGAGAGAACAGCGCCTACCTGTAAGCCGGGCGAAGGGTATCGGATGACTAACTCGCCCAGGGCGGTGCATGGGGGCGGGAGTTACCTCGTGAAGGGGGAGGGGGTAAGAGAAGCAACGGATAGGAGAGAGGGGGAGTGCGTGCCGCTGATCGCCAGTTACCCTAACTAATAATTATGAAGGGAAGGTTATATCCTTCGACGACGGTTCGAACCTTTCTCAATAAGTTTGGAAGTGAAAATTAATGTCCAGACGTTATGTGCTCGTTTTGGGGCACTACACGTATACGATGGCTCGAGTGTTTTTTGTATACACAAACATTCAAATATATCACTGAAAATATAAAGTTGATCTTCACGCAGTCACGAACGCGCAGGTGCCACATCTACGTTCGCGAGTGGACAGACGGAATGAAACGGATTATAGGAGTGGTTACTCTCCCCCCTTGAGCAATGATGATAGGGTGTCCGGTGTTTGAGGTCCTGGCAGTACACATAGATCGACTATAAAGAGCACTTGCTCATGTCGGGAGGGTACCTGCTGGCGATTACGAGTCCAACACGTGATCAGGCCGTGGTGAATTTTACACACACACACACACACACACACACACACACACCTGACCGAGGTCCGACGTGGGTCACGACGCTCCGAATGGAGTAGCTGGGGCCAGCCTGTTGCCCTCCCCCCTTCCCCTACATTTCCCTCTCCCTTTTCATCAAAAACCCAACACCGTAAGAAACTTTTGTGACATCAAGCTTAATCATGGTGACAGACAGTGAGTGCAGTGCGTGTGTGGTGCCGTGAAGACACTGAGGAGTAGAAATGGCCAGTCTAAGTCTATATATACCAAGTTAAGTCACAGTTCCCCATGATTGGTTAGTAAGCTCCCAAACCAATACCAGAAGCTTCGAAATTTCCATGTATAGTGTCTGGTGTTTATAATTAAGTTCACAAATTTGATGAAACTATACAGGAAAAGTCTTGTGTACTTAGTGTGGCATCGAAGACCTCACCATTTTGGATCTGCATGGGATTCTTTAGTTTGGTTCGGGCTGTTACGAAGACACTGTATTGGACTGTGAAATCGGCTCATAGATCTGCTTCTGTGTATAGTTCTTCAATTTCTTTTCTGAGATAGAACGGAGTATAATAATATTCCTCGTGGTAAGAGTCGTGCCTCAGTACTTTTTTGTAGGCCTGTTCTTTGAGTTAACTCCTCTCACGTAATTGACTGCTCCTTCGGCCACCTCTTCGGATTCTTTACAGGAGCAACGAGTAGCGAGTTGTTGTTTTTTTCATTGTTGTTTCCTTTTTTTGTGTGCCCTTGTGCTGTCTCCAGACCAGACGACGAGAGACCCAGAGTTCTTACTACTTGGAAGAGGCTTTAATTTGGATCTTGGGGGATAAGCTTTTATGAAACTAAGTAAAAATAAAGAAAATGTAAACAACAACGCGGTGGATTGTTCACTGAATTGCCACATATTCTCAACAGAAGTCAAAATCCTAAACGGCGAGAGGAAAACAGATCTTAGTGTTGTGAAGTAGTAGTAGAAGATAATGCTTAAAATAAGACAGGATCGTACAAGGAAAAGTTTGACGAACGTTGAATCACGTAGCAGAAAGAGGTGTCAGTCAATACTTTCATTTGTTTTTTCACAATTTTATCATCTCATTGCTGCTATTAGTATTGTGTTCAACGAACTTATCATATCCACGTAGCTTTGCGCCGCGTCTCCGGTGGCCTGTGTTTGGCAGGTTTTACAGGACAGTTCCTCATGGCTGGTCATGTTAAAGGAAGTCACATGCCTTGTGTATAAGGTAAAAAACAATCAAAGCACTAATGTTGCTTTTCTTTGAATAATAAGATTAACAAAATAATTTAATAAAAATAGTATATAAGAGGGGCGGTGGCCGAGTGGTCAGCGAACGGACACGGTGATTTCAAGGATCCGGATTGAAATCCCACCGCAAGACGTTGACAGTTTTCAAACGTCATATATATATATATATATATATATATATATATATATATATATATATATATATATATATATATATATATATATATATATATATATATATATATATATATATATATATATATATATATATATATATATATATATATATATATATATATATATATATATATATATATATATATATATATATATATATATATATATATATATATATATATATATATATATATATATATATATCCCCTTCTGGCTGCCGACCTGAGAGGTGTCTTGATAACTCTTCGAACCTCTTTCTTATCAATTTCTGCAACATTCATGGTCTTCGTTCAAATTTTCATTCTGTGGAACACCATCTTTCCTCCTCTAAACCTCACCTTCTCCTCCTCACCGAAACACAAGTTTCTGAGGCTACTGAGAGCAATCTCTACTCTGTTCCCTCCTACTATCTCTATCCTAAATTTCAATCGAAAGTGGATGTTGCGCCTACGTGCGCAACGACATCACTTGCTCCCGTGCCCACAACCTTGACTCTTCAGAATTTTCCATCATCTGACTCTTGGTCATCCTCTCTTGGCCGTTTTGGTGAAACCTTTGCTATTGCACTGGACATATCAAAAGCCTTTGATAGGGTCTGCCACAAATCTGTGCTTTCCAAACTACCCTCCTACGGTTTCTATCCTTCTCTCTGTACCTTTATCTCCAGTTTCCTTTCTGACCGTTCTATTTCTGCTGTGGTAGACGGTCACTGTTCCCCTAAACCTATTAACGGTGGTGTAGCAAAACAAATATTTCTTTCACTTTCAATAACTTTCAGAATGAAAGTAGTGGTCTGCCTCTCTGAGACCATTTCAAAAGTAGTAGTCTGCCTTTCTGAGGCCATTTCAAAAGTAAAGTGATTTTGAACATGTAATTATTTCAATCAGATAAATAACATTTCACATTTCTTTTTACTGACGTACTGCTAGCAATTTTTTGAGCATTTTTAGATGTCCATGAATCGCACGATTAGGGTGTTGCCAGTAAACGCTTGGTTTATCTAATATCTGTGCGGTATAGAACATGAATTAACCAACACTAACTACAGCTACGTTACCTCCGCCTCCTGCATCTCACACAACAATCTGTTTAACAGCTTTGAAGATGAGCCGCAAGTCGAGGTGAGGGATGTGACGCCGGGCCGTGTGTACCAGCTTCCTGCCCACCTGCCTCAACTGGCCCTGAACCTTACCCTCGCCACAGCCTCCACCACCACCAGCCCGTCGAACACATCCTGTTAACCCATATGATGCAAGACCCCCCAATTAACCCTATCCGATCCCACGTTTTTAAATATTCACGCTCGTAACACCTAGCCTCGTACTCATTTATCTGAACAACGATAACGCTCATAAACACTAAGTACTGGTACCGAATCAATAGTGTAAAACAATAGTGAATAATGAGCGAAAAGAAACTAGTGGAAAGTAAAAAATAAAAAGTGTATCATTTTGATCGAAGTGCCTGGGGAGGCCAGATTTGTCCCCCCTCGGATCGGGTAGGGTTAAGCAATTCCTGAGCGAATGGCAGAGTATACCCAGGGCAATGTATGAACCTGAAAAGCACTCCTCCCTTTACCTTGCACCTCACCTCATCATCGTCATCATCAGCATAATCAGCCATTACTAGTCCACTGCAGGATAAAGCGCTACCTCAGGGGCCTCCATCTTTCGGGGGAGGCTTCGTGGTGCAGTGGTTAGCACACTTGGCTCACAACCGAGAGAGCCCGGGTTCGATTCCCGGGAGGAGTGGAAAAACTTGGGCTGCTTTTCCGATACCTTACGCCCCAGTCCACCCAGCAGTAAATGGGTACCAGGTATTAATCGGGGGTTGTGTCCCGTCTCCTGGGATCTGTTCCCTTCTCCTATAATTCCTTCCCCTCCTGTCTCTCTCCGGCATATGACCACAGATGTTGCACCGACTAAACCAAACTTTCCAACTTTTTCCTCCATCTTTCTGTCTAAAGTTAGGAGTACTCCCTCAACCTGACAAATACTCTAATTTCCTCTTCTCACCGAGTCATCTGCCCGTATCTGTTATCAGTTTTATGCATGATGTGACCTGCCTACGCCCATTTCCTATTCTAATATTCACTAAAATATCTTCAGCCTTTGTCTGTTTCTGTCTGTCTGTCTCGCTTCCTATCTCTCCATATTATACCCAGCATTGTTCTATCAATATAAGAATAAGAATGAGAGAATGAGAACGAGAATTAACGTTATCAGGCAAATGAGTGCCCGTGGGTTGAATCGACTCGGTAACTTGCCCAGGTTTACACTCTTATTTTATATGTTTGGACAATAACTATGTGTTCATTGTACTTCTGATAGTACCCAAAGACCTCTACATTCCATTATTGTTACCTAATTCTGTGTTAAAGCCATGGGAGATGGATTACAGATGATTTCCTTGAAATTTTCACCAAGGAATCATTCGTATTCTTTTGTGTCGCTCTTTTTCAAGCTCAGTTTTCTCGCCTGCTATACAGTGTTTCACCACAAATATTATTTTGTCTTACCGATGAAACGTTATGCTGCCATCCCCGCCTCTGTGGGCGCAACCAAAGGCAGAGCAAGCCGGCATGAAGGCAAAATGTTGAGGTGTGTGGGTGTCGCTCGTCCGGCCAGCCGGGCAATGTTATGGGCCATGACTGCTTCACTCCTGTGACGTCATGCCCTCTCCTCACCCGTTTTCGTTCGCTAGCCAGCGAACGAAAGCCTTCCGCGCGCGATCGGGTCTTACAGTCGCTCTTGGCCGCTGCTTTTCGCTCGCTCGCGAACGAAAAATCGGCGTTTTGGTAAGGAGATTTTGGGGAGCGGTTGAGGTGACGAAAACGAGATTTGTAACCAATGCATTCAAAGTAAATGAGTAAATCTGCAATGATATAACATACCTAGCATGCAGAGAGCATATATAAGGCAAATAATTATTCAAAACACCTTTATTTTTGTTGTACAAGCGTTTTATTGGGCAGCGATCGCATACACCGCCAGCACAACAGAGTCTGTCGTCTAAGCCAAAGCAATGGATATTTTCGGTAAGTACATTTAGTGTTTTATTTATCTATTGACATTTCTTTTGAAAATGTTGTATGTAGTTGTCTTCGTGGTTCATACGAGTGTGCTGATAGGGTTAACAAACTATTGCATACCTGTGGATTTGGTGGCACTCAATCAACATGAATTCTATTATGAAATATTAAGAATATATAAGACAGCCACCCAAAAAACATTCAAGGTATAATGGAACTATTCAAAGTAGTTGGTCCCAGACAGTGGGGAAGAAAAAACAAAAACTATGGAATTACACCCATCACGGGTAGTCACCAGTTTATTTTGAATATTTTTATGTACTAATCAGTACGACTGTTTGTGTTATGAATAACTAGATAAGAAGTGATAGGCTACTGTCTTACAGTGAAAGGTAACTATATTAGCTCTGATAGATTCAGACGGCATTAGGGTACTAATTATTAGGTTTGCTCAGTTCCGTGGAATCATATATAATTCTCAATCTATTTAGTCGCCATATTTTATTTTAGCAGCAATAGGTTAATTATTATCCTTAGCAGTGATAGGTTACTATCCTAATGTTGAGCTGCAGCTCTAAGATAGTGTCATTTGCCCTGACAGCTACTTCACAGTGTTTCCACAGCAATAAGATGATTTTTCTCACTTATTTAAAATACTGACTACAATATTAATTTCTTAATAATTTTTGGGAATGGCAGTTAAGGAGATTTTTTTATATTTTCTTGAAATAGCTGTGTTGTTATTCTGTAAATATTTTGCTCCATTGTTCTCGTCATTGTATTCTGGTGCAACAGTTATTTCCATACGATAAAGCATCATAGGTTACCCCAAAAATTGAAGGCAGTCTCTGAAATATACCACTCAGGTCAGGCCAAAATCTTCAGGTAGGTTATGTAGGATTGTGCAGGATAGGTTCGACTCAGCCCCCTTCCTATCTTTCAGTTTAAAAAAATTAAAGTTGGGGGCATATGCTATAGCTGCATTAGCATTACAATTTGTTATTCCATTCATCACTCTGTCCCTCAGTCACTGTTATAGTGTACTTGTTTAAATTTTCCAGCTTGTTTCTTTCTCAGTTCTCTTGTTTTCTGCACACCCAACATTTACACCCAACATTTTTTTTTTAATAATACTTTATGTACATATGTCTCTCCCACAGGATGTGGAATTCTTCTGAGTCTTAGGATGCTTGTCACAGTGAAATACCTGGTCACAAGCAATTTCCTCTTCACCATAGCTGACTGCATATAAATTGTCGTCATCAGGTAGCAGGGCTATTGGAGATGTCAACTGATATACCTGGTACCCTTTCTACATATAATTTCTCTATCAGAGGAAGCACACCATGTGTCCGAAAAAGTTTATGATGTTGCTGGTATGGCAGGAGTTACAAAGAGTGTCAGGGTCAAGGTTAGACTACACCGAGGATCAGTCCGCTCATTCTCAGTAGTGATGTACAGGCTGACGGATGAGGTCAGGCAGCAGTCTCCGTGGACCATGATATTTGTGGATGACATTGTGATATTTAGTGAAGGCAGGGAAGAAACTGAAAATGAACTAGAGAGGTGGAGGTATGCACTGTATAAGTGGGATGAAAATCAGCAGGAGCAAGACTGAGTACATGTGAGTGAGCCCTACGGAGATGGTACAGTGAGGTTTCAGCGAGTGGAGTTGGCAAAAGTTGATAAGTTCAAATACTAGGGCTTAACAGCCCAAAGCAATGGAACGTGTGCTACAGAAAGGAAGAAAAGAGTACCGTACTGGCCAGATGGAATGTAGGGAGAATGGTGACACGATCATCCAATATTTCTGCTCCAGGACAAAGCCCTGGGGCTGTCCTGTGGTGACTGTGTCCATTTATAGCATCAAAGAGCAGTCAAGATACAGATATCATAAAAGACCTTTTGGTGTAAGAAAATCTTTATTTGGTAATAAATTTACCTGTATTTTCAACATGGAAAAATAAAATATTAAACTGTGTAATACTTTTTTTCATCACACGTACTAAGGCTAAATAAAGCTATATTATCAATAAAATATTAATATGTAATGATAAATTCTTTACCCCATGCTAAATTAATTAATAAAGGTAAAGTTGGAGGCATATGCTTTAGCGGCATGTGGCCTCATTGCTCATCTCCATCTTATTGGCCCTAGAGCTGGTTGTTGGTAAGAACTAATTATCCTGGGACATGGCTAGTGTGACAGGAGAGTTACCAGTTTATTATCCCCAGGTTATCCCAAATATCCATTTCTTTGAGTGAAGAAACAATTCCCCCTGCTTTATTTCTTAGTATTTTTAGATTAATAATACTCAAAACCATTATAATTTATAGAAAATATACAAATTCAATAGAAGTAATAAAGAAAATAACTAATCTAAGAAAACCTAACATAACCGTACCAGAACTGTCAGTGCACTGGACTGTCAGGGCGGCGGCTGCAGTGGTTAGGTTTGTTTAGGTTATGTCTGTTTGGTTGAGGCAGCAGTCTCTGTGGACCATGACATTTATGGATGACATTGTGATGTGTAGTGAAGGCAGGAAAGAAACTGAAAATGAACTAGGAGGAGCAAGCCTGAGTACACGTGAGTGAGCCCTATGGAGATAGTACAGTAAGGTTTCATTAAGTTGGCAAAGGTAGATAAGTTCATTTACTAGGGCTTAACAGTCCAAAGCAATGGAATGTGAGCTACAGAAGAGAAGAAAAGAGAACCGTACAGGCCAGATGAAATGGAGGGAGAATAGTGACAGGATCATCCAATATTTCTGCTCCCTGGGGCTGTCCTGTGGTGACTGTGTCCATTTATAGCATCAAAGAGCAGTCAAGATACAAATATCATAAAAGACCTTTTGCTGTAAGAAAATCTTTACCTGGTAGTAAGTTTACCTGTATTTTCAACATGGAAAAATAAATTATTAGACTGTGTAATCCTTTTTCATCGCACGTACTAAGGCTAAATAAAACTATTTTATCAATAAAATATTAATGTGAAACAACGATAAATTCTTTACCTTTACCCCATGCTAAATAAATAAAGGTAGAGTTGGCATATGCTATAGCTGCATGTGGCCTCATTGCTCATCTCCATCTTGCTGGCCCTAGAGCTGGTTGTTGGTA
Organism: Eriocheir sinensis; assembly: GCF_024679095.1. Lineage (NCBI taxonomy): Eukaryota > Metazoa > Arthropoda > Malacostraca > Decapoda > Varunidae > Eriocheir > Eriocheir sinensis. Next base: position 4,928,165 of record NC_066514.1, read on the forward strand.
AGAACTAATTATCCTGGGACATGGCTAGTGTGACAGGAGAGTTACCAGTTTACTTTCCCCAGGTTTTCCCAAATATCCATTTCTTTGAGTGAAGAAACAATTCCCCCTGCTTTGTTCCTTACTGTTTTCAGATTAATAATACTCAATACCATTATAATTTGAAGAAAATAAACAAACAAGTAGGTAGTTCAATAGAAGTACTAAAGAAGGCTAACTAATCTAAGCAAACCTAACATAACCCTGCCAGTACTGTCAGTGCACTGGACAGTCAGGGCGGTGGCTGCAGTGGTTAGGTGGTGCTACTTTGGCTTGTTATCTACAAGAAAAAAAATATCTACACCGTACTTTGGCTTGTTATCTACAAGGGAAAGTATCTACACCGTAGAAATTTTATTTTGTAAAGATATCTACATGGTAAAACTAGTTATAACACTTTTGGTTTTGGTTTGGTTATGTTACGTCTACTTAGGTTAGTTACTTATAATGTACACCTTCATATTATGGTTAAATAGCATATATTTTGCCCTTGCCCACAGTTTGGAAGAGTACATGATATTTTGAAGTAGCAGAGCTAAACCATTTACCAAAGACTGTAAATATTCGTCCTTGGGGTGTTTTATCCTCTACTCCCCCTTTTTTTATCACACTGAAAAGGAGAATGATCAGCTGGGAGGGCCGCACGTCAAAAATGCCCAGGAGAAGATTAAAGAAACACTGGTACATTGGTTAGCAGGTTCAGCAGCAAATCCGTGTGTCCGTGTATGAATCTCAGCTTGATCAGTCTACACGCAGCTCACCCAGCTGTTCATGGACCCTTTTGGGCTGACCAACTAATGGGTATCTAGGAAAACTTTGGGAAGATAAATTGTGGGTAGCAGGAATATCACACTGGCCCTGTCATTATTATTATTACCCACCACAGACTCAAGGACAAGTAAGGCGGACAAACACAGAGGCCGCACGCAGCTTTGAGGTATGCCCACAACTTTACCTGGAGACGAGGTAATCCTGAAAACATGATTTATCTCGAGAAAAACGACTTCGGTCGCCGTACAGTTCATGGTACGCGCCGAGAAATCACGTGACTTTGTTTACGTTTTCACGCTCACGCTCGCCAACCTCGCCCGACCAGTTATACCAACACTGCCGACGATTTAAGTTCGGTGCGGGTCTCGTTGGGGAGCGTAAATCTTTGAGTGTAAGACGGGCGCCTGGCTCTCGTACGCCAGCCAACAAACCTGGTGCGCGTTTTCGTTTTGCCGCTCCCGAAAGGACTGTAAGACCGGCCCATTGGAACGCATCGTGTGGAGGCAGCGGTGTGCCAGCCGTAGGAATCTTGAGTGACAAAATTTTCAACACTACCTTCCACCGCTGATTGTGTAATACTGACAGCATGACACCATGTCGGACTTGTTTGACTTATTCTTTATTGCATGAAGGAAATATCTGCCAAGAGGCCGCACTGATGCATTTCTTTAACCACGGGACTGAGTGTTACAGGATATGTCGATGAATGCTCTTAGTTTGCCATCAATAATCATCATAACAAGTGGTGGGATTCATTTTTTTAAGAACATGTTCTCTCACTCCAGGACTTGCTAACAACAGGTTCTCTCACTATCACAGTCTCAAAAGCAAACCATTATGCAGGTTGGCCCGATATAAGTGCAAAGATTGACCTTTGGGTTGCCACATGCTACAGTCTAGCAAGTGAAATTATTGATTTTAGTTATTTTCCCAACTTTTAAAAAACAGTTCAAATAATGGTTAAAGCAAAATTAATACTGAGCAGACAGTATATGCTTGATTGATTGATTGATTGATTGATAGTTTATTGTTGCAAGTAAAACAACAAAGGAGAAGGGAGGAACATGCCATCCCAACCCCCAGGCAGTACAGAGTGTGATTATACAACTAAGGATACATGTGTAAGTAGCACCAGGAAACTAAAAAGATACAATGGTAGGGGATGACTATTAAAATGTTTGGGTAATTGTAAATGTTATCCATTAGACTATTACCAGTTGTGATAATGCGTTGTGCTAAATTTTTATAACTGTTTGCAATTATAAAATGTTTGTTTTTTCAATTTTTTTTAATTAGTTTATTAGTAATGCTTATTTTTTATATATTTTGCTGCATATTATTAAGCAACCTTTACTTGTGAGTGGTAATATCAGCTTATAATAGAAATGTGTTTGAATACTGCATTTACATTACATGTTGCCATTTTGAAAAGGAAAAATAATAAGGAAAATGCTTTAGCTTAAGTCTTTTATTCATGATCTTTCATTGTAAAAATTTCCAAATAGCCACTTAATTGTCAACATAATCTTTAGCCTTTTTTTGTATTTTCACCCATGTTGTCATCAGCACTGTGTTTTTTCTAAGCCACTGTTATTATCATATAGGGTTAAATCCATGCACATTCTACTTGCAGTACATTGATTGATAGTTTATTGTTGCAGGTAAACAACAAGGGAGAAGGGAGGAACATGCCATCCCAACCCCCAGGCAGGACAGAGTGTGATTATACAACTATTAATACATGTGTAGGTATTCGTCATGTCAGCCTTAATTGCCTCTTCCACTTTTTGTTCGTTTTGACCGCCTCCACCAAAACTTTATACAGAACTCAGAAAATCAAAGCAGAGAACAATAGTGTCTTCCATTTAGCGTAACCTGTTTTTGGGTCGTGATCTGTAGAGTCCCTTATATAGCATCTTCCATTTAGCGTAACCTGTTTTTGGGTCGTGATCTGTAGAGTCCCTTATATAGCATCTTCCATTTAGCGTAACCTGTTTCTGGGTCGTGATCTGTAGAGTCCCTTTAAAGGGACTCTACAGATCACGACCCAGAAACAGGTTACGCTAAATGGAAGACGCTATTAAAGTGGACCCTGGCACTGACTATACGCTTAGCTATGTTAAGAATAGACTTAGGCATTATTCACGTGATAGCATTGCTACCCAACTCAGACACTGCTGTGACAATGGCAGCGCCAGCAACCTCCACTATGTTAGTGTCTCCCAGCGCTGTGTTTACCCCTATGGAATGCCCTCTCATTGCTAAGTTTAAGCCACGGGACTGCCTTGACCTGCCCCAGACAATTTGTTGGCTCCTGAACCATGATGTCCTCCCTGCTATCCTCAAAGAACACCCTCAGTTTGCACCAAGGTGGTGATGCCGTGTGTGGCAGCCTGAACTACTGCCGTGCTATACAAGGCTGTGATCTCTGCAGTATTTTACTTTAAGGACTAGTATTTACTCTATCTCTGTATTCATTCCCATCTAGTGCTTGGGCAATGTTCTCCGTCCCCACATTTTATTGTCTTATTGTCCAGGGGGAGGTACCGCCCCCTCCCTTGTTGTGCTTTCCTTCCTACCATTGTATCTTTTTAATTTCATGGTGCTCCCTACACATGTATTAATAGTTGTATAATCACACTGTCCTGCCTGGGGGTTGGGATGGCATGTTCCTCCCTTCTCCCTTGTTGTTTACCTGCAACAATAAACTATCAATCAATCAATCAATCAGGGACTATACAGATCACGACCCAGAAACAGGTTACGCTGGAAGAAATTGAAAATAGAAAAAACTATATTACAACGATATGGAACAAAAGAAAAAAGAAAACTGAACAAAACTAAAAGACAACAACGCCAATCAACAAAAATCAAGTATCAAGAATAAGAAATAAGTGGGAGCCGTTACAAAGGCAATCCCAAGCCCACTACTGGACTGGACTGGACAATGTTGCCAATATTATGCTGCCAGGTGGTAATTTAGGTAATTGCAGGTGTACCTACTCAGAAATATTATCAGTATTTACATTCTAATTCCTTTTTCTGTTAACTAACCTCAACATATGTGTTTTTAGTTTTGTACAATGGCAATTTTTATTTTTTTGTAAATAGCCTAGTAAAAGGGTATGTCTGCAAGACCAGCCATCCCCACTATGTTGTATTTTACAGCAATAAATATTTCAATTCAATTAAAAAAAAAAATAATACACAAAGCCCTGGGGAGAAACCTCGAGCCTCCTGTGACATCAAGATCAAGACCAAGATCAGGCCCCGAGATTTGATTTTCTCTTCTCTGTTCTTTGGAAACACACGATCAATTAATCAAGCCAAGGAGAGGGTGTTCCCCGGCTGCCTGGGACGTGACGGGAGAGCCAAAGAGGTAGAGTTATTAACACATGCAGCCGTGAACACTTTTTGAAGAGGCGCTGTGGGATTACTTGTGTGGGGAGAGGAAGGAAGGTGAGGCCAAAAGGGTGCTGTGTGTGTCTTCCTCATAGGTAAGGGGGCTTCGTGGTGCAGTGGTTAGCACACTCAGCTCACAACCGAGAGAGCCTGGCTTCGTGGTGCAGTGGTTAGCACACTCAGCTCACAACCGAGAGAGCCTGGCTTCGTGGTGCAGTGGTTAGCACACTCAGCTCACAACCGAGAGAGCCTGGCTTCGTGGTGCAGTGGTTAGCACACTCAGCTCACAACCGAGAGAGCCTGGCTTCGTGGTGCAGTGGTTAGCACACTCAGCTCACAACCGAGAGAGCCTGGCTTCGTGGTGCAGTGGTTAGCACACTCAGCTCACAACCGAGAGAGCCTGGCTTCGTGGTGCAGTGGTTAGCACACTCAGCTCACAACCGAGAGAGCCCGGGTTCGATACCCTACGCCCCTGTCCACCCAGCAGTGAATGGGTACCAGGTATTGATCGGGGGTTGTGTCCCATCTCCTGGGATCTGACTAATTCCTGGGATCTCCTATAATTCCTGGGAGCTCCTATAATTCCTGGGATCCTATAATTCCTTCCCCTTCTGTCTCTCCGGCATATGACCACAGATGTTGCGCCGACTAAACCAAACTTTCCTTTTCTCAGGGGTAACAATGGATAACACTCACTAGTTTGGTTAGGGCTTAATTAAGGTGTGGAATGGTGGAGTTTGTGTTTCCCCGTGTGGGTGGGTGCTACTTATTTCCCTGTGTGCATGTTAGTTTAACCCGGTAGCAGCGGGGATCATGTTTCTTAATGGTCCCCCCAAATGAGAAAAATTAGAAAAAAATCACCCCTCACACAAACCATTTCAAAATATATATCAAAGCATTTGTGATCAGATTATGTATTATTTATATTGGGTGGTTTATGAATAGGCACGAACTCGGCGCAAATTTGTTTGGACTCCCATATCTCAAAAAGTACTGGTTCAATCTTCCTCAGGTTTTGACAATAGGTAGACATACATATGAACTATATAGTATCCAAAATTTAGCCGTTTGTGTGCATCATTTTTTGAGTTATGGCCAAAAAATGGGGCTCAATAATAAGTAAGTAAAATTATTAATATGCAATAATTTTGTTAAGTTGGGAGACACCACCAAGCCTGTGCTCTGCCATGCCACGTTATCTCGCCCAAATAGCCCTATTTTGACTTAGTGAATAGTAACGAACTCGGCGCATGAACTCAGTGCAAAAAAGTTTGGACTCCCATATCTGAAAAAGGACTGGTTCAATCTTCCTCAAGTTTTGACAGTAGGTAGACATACATGTGAACTATATAGTACCCAAAATGTAGCCCTCTGTGTGTAGCATTTTTTGAGTTATGGCCAAAAAACGGGGATCAGTAATAAGTAAGCAAAACATTATTAATATGCAAGTATTTTGATAAGTTGGAAGACACCACCAAGCCTGTGCTCTGCCATGCCATGTTATCTTAATCCCAAATAGCCCTATCTTGACTCAGTGAATAGTAACGAACTCGGCGCACGAACTCTGAGAAAAAATTTGGACTCATATATCTCAAAAAGTACTGGTTCAATCTTCCTCAAGTTTTGACAGTAGGTAGACATACATGTGAACTATATAGTATCCAAATTTTAGCCGTCTGTTTGCAGTATTTTTTTTAGTTATGGCCAAAAAACAGGGAACAATAATAAGGAAGCAAAAAATTATTAATATGCAAGTATTTTGATAAGTTTGGAGACACCACCAAGCCTGTGCTCTGCCATGCCGTGTTATCTTACGCCCAAATAGCCCTATCTTGACTTAGTGAATGGGCACGAACTCGGCGCAAAAGTTTTTGGACTCCCATATCTCAAAAAGTACTGGTTCGATTTTCCTCAAGTTTTGACAGTAGGTAGATATACATATGAACTATATAGTATCCAAAATTTAGCCCTCTGTGAGCAGTATTTTTTGAGTTATGGCCGAAAAACTGGGATCAATAATGCGGCGCTATCTAGTTACCATTTAAATTTGCCATGTCTGTAGTAGTAGTAACGGTTATAGTAGTAGAAGTGGTTGGTTTTCTTTCTCATTGTTTTGCTTTCTTTATTTCCTTCTCTCTTTCTTCCTTTATTTTTCATTCTTCTCTCTTTCTTTCCTTTCCTATTTGATGATTTATGTTTTTTTTTTTTTTTCTACAGCAAAGGATACAGCACAGGGGCACAAAAAAAGGAAACAATAAAAAAGCCTGCTACTCGATGTATAGGATATGTTAAGGGTTATAGGATATGTTAAGGATATATGTTACATGATATGTTAACCAAGTAGCAGCGAGGATGATGTTTCTTAATGGTCCCTCCAAGCGAGAAAACTGAGAAAAAATCATCACTCACACAAACCATTTCATAATATATATCAAAGCATTTGTGATCAGATTATGTATCATTTATTTCGGGGGGTTTATATCAGGGCACAAATTTGGCCCATCGCTGCTACACGGTAAAGCCACAAATTTGGCCCATCACTGCTCCACGGTAAAGCCACAAATTTGGCCCGTCGCTGCTACACGGTAAAGCCACAAATTTGGCCCGTCGCTGCTACACTGTAAAGCCACAAATTTGGACCATCGCTGCTACCAGGTTATGGGCATGATAAGGTAAACCTGTAAACCAGCAACATATCCCCTATTAAGTTGCCAGGTCCAACAGTGCTGGACCAGTGATTGTTGTCAGGCTGTGTTTTGAGAATACTGTAGAGTACCTTTGGTTCCTAACATGCTTTTTTTTTTTTTTTTTTTTTTTTTTCATGCTGGCCCATATTAGCCTTTCTTGAGGGGCCTGCTGGATGGTAGTCGGGCTCCTCCCGTCATGGCGCAGGCAAGTGTTTTATAGTGCCGCCAGGTTTTGTTGGCACATGCTGCCCCCCCCTGGAGCTCGTTCTTGATTCACTTGGACGGTTTCTTCTAGAGTCTGGGTTGATGGGTGGTCTTCAGGACAGCATGTGGGTAGTCTTAAGCTTAATTTGGTGCTAACTTTAACCCGTCTGCTGCGATTGGCACGGATTTCGCCTTCACTGGTAGCCTGGTAACATTATAGTCCCAGGTCTTTCTCTGCCTCTGTGGTGGATAGTGGAGTGTTTCCCATGTGTTGGCGGTGTGCTGGATATCCCCTCCCAAGGTGCAGGACTTTACATTTTTCTTCATTGAATTGTAGCAGCCACTTTTTGATCCATTCCTGTAGCTTGGTGATGTCTTCTTGTTAGAAATCCGCAGACAAGGAGGTAAATTCATTAGTTTTCTATTTATTTTTGGGCATTTTCATTAGGTGAAAAAATTTCAAAAAAATAATAATGAGCTAAGCACATAAGAAAATGAGTTGTGACCACCTCAAATATACATGATTACTGTTCATCAGTACTTTTCAATGCAGTAAATAATTTGGTTCCTCCATTAAGTTTTGATAACTGGTGGTTTTCTCTAAAGGTCTGGTTCACGTGCATTGCTATCCTGGATCCTTTCTTTGAGCTTAATAGGAAAAAAATGTGTCATAGTTATAGGTTTTGACATAGACTCCGTATCCTTGACTTGTGTCGGAGGGCTTTGCCGCAGCAGCTCGCTGGATAGGCGGCAACACTCGTGCATAGTCGGTTAGTAGCGAACACCCAGTGCTTCAAGTAAGTAGTACCCCGCGCTACACTCCCTTGCTGTCACTGATATTGTTTTATTGTTTCTTGCTTCTAATTCAGCGGTTCTTAACCCGGGGGTCGTGATGTCCTTGGAATGAGGTGAGTTGTTTTGAGGAATATTGGATTTTATTCGTATGGTGTAAGGTTTTCTGCATGTTATACCGTATCTACAACTTCTGTAATAAATTATAAGTGGGAAGAGTTTTACAATATGTAATAACTTGCTAATAAGCCAATGAAGTAGTCAAGAGAAATACAAATTCTAAACTATTATTTTGATATAAACCCCCCAAAATAGATGATAAATAATCTGATCACAAATGCTTTGATATATATTATGGAATGGTTTGTGTGAGGGGTGATCTTTTCTCATTTTTCTCGCCTGGAGGGACCATTAAGAAACATGATCCCCGCTGCTACTGGGTTAGGCCTACTACCCTCGCTTGAGACACAAAAACAGTTCCTCCGCCAAGTTTGTTCCTCTCGTTGTGTGATGATGGGTGTGTCAAGTGTTGGCTGCTTATGGTTATGACAGGTAACTCTCGATTTACGCGAGTATTGTGTCCTTGAAGAGGTGGCGTAAATCAAAAACAATGTAAATCAAACAAGAGGTAGGTTCATACCCTTATTGCCTACTGTATCACTCTGACTCCTCTCCCTCTCGTGGTTCCTCCTCTGGCTGCCCTTCCCCTCGTGGTAGCACAGCAGCGAGGGTGTTGTTGTTGTTGAGTAGCGTGGCAGCGTGGGTACTGTATTGTTGTTCAAGTGGCGCGCAGGAAGAACTGAGCTCAGCTCTGTGGCCGCGGCACCGTGTGAGTCTAGGTGCGTGAGACATCTGGTGGCCACTCCATAAAATATCGCATACAGGTGAAAAATACGTGTAAATTAAAGATTTTATTTGGATTTTGGACCCCCAAAATTGCCAGTGATTGCTAGCTACTTTAACTAAAACTTGGTCAGGGCCTGTTGAAGTGATGAGGACTCACACACTATAAAATCTCTCACGTGATAAATCATGATGCACTGTCCTATATTCTACAAGACATCGATCCCAAGTGTTTATACTAACATTTTTCAGGTGCATTGGTGAGAAACACTCTACCATCCAGTTATTACAAGCTAAATACTCGCAACAAAGCTTACACCATTCTCGCATTTTTTCTACTCTCCTGCCGCACGTATAGCTAGAACCATTTTTCCAATAGTTTCCACGAAGACTAATGTTTAATCTGGCAAGTACCGGACAGAATCTAGTCAGTAGAACTCGTGGTAAAAGATATTTAACCGTAAAATACTATTGTTGTCCGGAATCCCGGCATGGGGGGATAATTTGTGTCGTGGAAGGAAATCTGTTAGACATACGGTGCTGTACGGCCGTGACATTTCAGTTAGCATTCTGCCCTTGGTGCGTGAGGTACGTTTGTGTTTTTCCTGTGCTTAACCCAGTTGCAGTGACGGGCCAAATTTGTGGCTTTACCGTACCAGCTGTGTACAATCAAATTTGTGGCTTTACCGTGTACCAGCGACGGGCCAAATTTGTGGCTTTACCATGTACCAGTGATGGGCCAAATTTTTCACATGATATAAAGCCCCCAAAAAATAGATGATGCATAAACTGATCACAAATGCGTTGATATCTATTATGAAATGGTTTGCGTGAGTAATGATTTTTTTCTCCTTTTTTTCGCACATAGAGCGGATTTTAAGAAACATGATCCCCGCAGCTACCGGGTTAATTCCTGAACTGTTCCCAATTGGCTGGAATTCTGGATACGATAGTAATTATGACATATCAAGTATAACGCAGGCAATAGGGCTTCCCAGGCTGGAACATTTCGGGGGACGTGTGAACTCCACGTGTGGCACAACTCAACACACTCGGCCAACACTGCCTGGCGCTGGTGCCTTCATTAGGGAAAGGTAGCGTTTTTTTAAAACGCTTTTTTTCACTATTGTTTCCTTTTTTTTCCCTTGAACTGTCTCCTTTGCTGTTAAAAAATAAAATAATAAATAAAATAAAGCATGGAGGCAAATTGCCAAGCAGTGTACACCTGCTCCGCATCATGAGTCATAACGTGTGTGAATATTACAGCCGCGTGGCACCATGTAAGAAACTACAGGGTCAAGAAATGGCAATGGCTGAGAGCTGTCCTCGGGGCTGAGCATTACACATGCAAGCAATGGCTCAGAGCCGTGGCTGTACAGGTTAATGAATCCCAATTAAATTTGAGTACGTTAACACCTAACAGTGAGTGGTGGAGGGTGTCGGTAAAGGCCAGTGTCCTGCAGTACTACAGGTGATGACGGTCACATATGAGGTGATTCGCACACACAGTGATCATGCACGTCAACCCAGCCACCAGTGTTCAGTCCAGTACCGTGGTGTGCAGGTGTGTCGCTGAGGAGTCAGGAAGTGCACAAGTAACTACGGCTTCTTACTGTGTAAATAAGTGGTCAGTATGAGTGAAAGGGGAAAAGTTGGGGTTCTGTAAGCACACTCCAATTAACCTACGTTATGATGAGTTGGCACAACAAAACTTTGCTTAGTGAACAGCTTCTCAGCGATATAATTGTTTGTTAAGGGGGCTTGCCTGTACCTTGATGGAACATGTGACCTAACACATCTCCCACACACCAGGAAGGACTACTGGCCATGAGTGTAGCGTTGAGGAAGACTTGCTGCCCCCTCTCCCTCAAGGCTGGTCTGCATCCTGAGTGGCCAGGAGCAGCGGAGCAGACTGTCACTGGTGTGAGGACCAAGGCCTGATCAGAAGGACCACCACCACCGTGCTGCTGCCTTCTCCAGCCATAAAGGAAGGGAAAGGTTGAGTGTCAGGACTGTAGGACAATTTGATAGGGGAGAGGAAGTTCATCAGACACAGCCTTGCACACACTGGTTCAGGAAACCATGAGAGCCAGGAGTGTGAGAAAAGCCTCCCTGGGAAGGGTGACTTTGACTAAGACACTCACTCATTCTGCTGAAAGAAATCATGATTGTGCAGTTTGTGGGGAAAGTTTCAGCAAGAAGGGTAAACTCAAGACACACATCCTTACACACACTGCTGAAAAAAATCATGAATGTGAAGTTTGTGGCAAAAGATTTAATCAGAAGAGTAACCTCAATGCACACATCCTTATACACACTGGTGAGAGAAATCATGAATGTGAAGTTTGTGGGAAAAGATTTCAATGGAAGAGTGACCTCAATGCACACATCCTTATACACACTGGTGAAAGAAATCATGAATGTGAAGTTTGTGGGAAAAGATTTAATCGGAAGGGTCACCTCAACACACACATCCTTACACACACTGGTGAAAGAAATCATGAATGTGAAGTTTGTGGGGAAAGATTTAATCATAAGGGTAACCTCAACAGACACATCCTTACACACACTGGTGAAAGAAATCATGAATGTGAAGTTTGTGGGAAAAGATTTAATCGGAAGAGTCACCTCAATGCACACATCCTTACACACACTGGTGAGAGAAATCATGAATGTGAAGTTTGTGGGGAAAGATTTAATCATAAGGGTAACCTCAACAGACACATCCTTACACACACTGGTGAAAGAAATCATGAATGTGAAGTCTGTGGGAAAAGATTTAATCGGAAGGGTCACCTCAACACACACATTCCTACACACACTGGTGAAAGAAATCATGAATGTGAAGTTTGTGGGAAAAGATTTATTAATAAGGGTCACCACAACGCACACATCCTTACACACACTGGTGAAAGAAATCATGAATGTGAAGTTTGTGGGAAAAGATTTATTCATAAGGGTCACCTCAACGTACACATCCTTACACACACTGGTGAAAGAAATCATGAATGTGAAGTTTGTGGGAAAAGATTTATTCATAAGGGTAACCTCAACAGACACATCCTTACACACACTGGTGAAAAAAATCATGAATGTGAAGTTTGTGGGAAAAGATTTAATCGGAAGAGTGACCTCAACAGACACATCCTTACACACACTGGTGAAAGAAATCATGAATGTGAAGTTTGTGGGAAAAGATTCTGTTTAAAGTCATACCTGAAGACTCATAGCATAAGACACACTGGTCACAAAGGGTTCAAATGTGATGCTTGTGGAAAGCGTTTCATGACCAGAGGTGAGATTAGCAGACATGTGAAGATTCACCTCTGAGGTGTTGTGTTGTGCTGCTGTATGTGGGAGAGAGTAGGCAGTGCAGGGCAGCATTGACTAGCATGAAGGACAGAAAATATAGCCCAGATGGGGAATCAAGGCAGGTTGTGTGTGTGTGTGTGTGTGTGTGTGTGTGTGTGTGTGTATTGACCTGTTTGTAGTCTACCGGGCCCGGGCTAAGCTGTAATAGTCCCGTCTCCATATCTACATTCCTTTGCCTTTCCATCATTTGTTGGGCACTGTACGCCTCCACCACCTCTACCCGCAAGCTGTTCCATGTGTTAATGGGATAGCCTGCCCCCCTTGTATGTCAGTAAATGTGATAAATGAGATAACTTGCACTCCTTGTATGTCAATAAATGTGATAAATGAGATAACCTACACCCCTTGTATGTCAGTAAATGTGATCAATGAGGTAACTTGCACCCCTTGTATGTCAGTAAATGTGATAAATGAGATAACTTGCACTCCTTGTATGTCAGTAAATGTGATAAATGAGATAACCTACACCCTTGTATGTCAGTAAATGTGATAAATGAGATAACCTACAACCCTTGTATGTCAGTAAATGTGATCAATGAGGTAACTTGCACCCCTTCTTTGTCAGTAAATGTGATAAATGAGATAACCTACACCCCTTGTATGTCAGTAAATGTGATAAATGAGATAACCTACACCCCTTGTATGTCAGTAAATGTGATAAATGAGATAACCTACACCCCTTGTATGTCAGTAAATGTGATAAATGAGATAACCTACACCCTTGTATGTCAGTAAATGTGATAAATGAGATAACCTACACCCCTTGTATGTCGGTAAATATACCTGTCTATGTAGTGCCTGAAGGCAAAGTGGTCTGTGACAAATGACAAATATGTTGAAATATCAGGACTAGAGTTATGTTAATGAGATGTGATGGATGGATCCTTTTTTACCTCCTACTGTATGAGTTTCATGTATCAAGGAACTATGCATTTGTAACTCCTTCACTTTCTCTCCCTCATAACCCGTCCGCTGCGATTGGCACGAATTTGGCTTTTATTTGTAGCCCGGTAACATATACTACTATGTCCTTCTCTGCCTCTGTGGTGGATAGTGGAGTGTTTCCCATGTGGTATTGGTGTGCTGGATATCCCCTCCCAAGGTGCAGGACTTTACATTTTTCTTCATTGAATTGTAGCAGCCACTTTTTGTTCCATTCCTGTAGCTTGGTGAGGTCTGACTGTAGGAAATCTGCAGTCAAGGGGTTAAGAAGATGAGAGAGTTTTAAGGTTTCTGCCCCTTAGTTCCATTGTTTATTTCCCTAAGTTAAGCCTTCAGTAAATATTTAGTAGAGGTTTGCATCATTTCTTCTGGATGCTAACATTTTTCACCTGTACGGAATTTTATTATGTTGACAAAGTTGTAGTTATTTCTCTATGAAGTGGCAGAAATACACAGCTGCTGGGAAGCATTGCATTGTTACAGTCACAGCTTCATGTACAAAAAATATTAGTATTTCCACAGATAAATACCCAACTCCCTTGAAAAGCAACAAAGGTTAGATTAGGTTAGGTAAGACTAGGTTAGATTAGGCTAGATAAGGTAAGGTTAGATTAGGTTAGGTAAGTAAGAGTTCAACAGATATTAACTCAAATTACCTAACCTCACTTACCTCATAATCTAACCAAACCTTTTATAATACAAGGTTTATGAATATGAAACTGTACACTATAAACAAGCTAAATTCATATATAGCTGATTTAGGAAATAAAAGTAGTTATGCTTCAGTACACTGTGTGGTATCATTTGCCAAGTCATCTTCCCATTTACACCTGTCACTCTCCTGCACCTGTATATTAGTTTAACCCGGTGTTAGCAGCGGGGATCATGTTTCTTAACCCGTCCACTGCGATTGGCACGGATTTGGCTTTCACTGCATGTAGCCTGGTAACTATACTCCATGTCTTTCTCTGCCACTGTGGTGGATAGTGGAGTGTTTCCCATGTGGTATTGGTGTGCTGGATACCCTTCCAAGGTGCAGGACTTTACATTTCTCTTCATTGAATTGTAGCAGACACTTTTTGTTCCATTCCTGTAGCTTAGTGAGTTCTGACTGCAGGAAATCCGTAGTCAAGGTGTTAATTGTCCCTCTAAGTGAGAAAAATGAGAAAAAATCACCCCTCACACAAATGATTTCATAATATATATCAAAGCATTTGTGATCAGTTTATGTATCATCTATTTTGGGGGTTTATATCATGGCACAAATTTGGCCCATCGCTGCTACACGGTAAAGCCACAAATTTTGCCCGTCGCTGCTACACAGTAAAGCCACAAATTTGGCCCGTCGCTGCTACACGGTAAAGCCACAAATTTGGCCCGTCGCTGCTACACGGTAAAGCCACAAATTTGGCCCGTCGCTGCTACACGGTAAAGCCACAAATTTGGCCCGTCGCTGCTACACGGTAAAGCCACAAATTTGGCCCGTCGCTGCTACACGGTAAAGCCACAAATTTGGCCCGTCGCTGCTACACGGTAAAGCCACAAATTTGGCCCGTCACTGCTACGGGGTAATCAAGGCCAGCCCTTCCTAGGTGCTCACTACAATCATTGCGCAGGGCCTCTGATCACTGGGGGGCCTAAGGATGTGCATAAAAGAATAGAGAAAGAAAATCAGGGCGGTGCTTTCATTATTCCCCCATGATAAAAAGCTCTATAAACAATATTAAACAAATTTAAGCAAAAAATATATATTCATTTACTTTACATTGCTTAGGACAGGGATCTAATTTGTAGGGTGAGTACATAGGAAAAAAAAAGTGAACAAGAGGCTAAATATGTTTTCATTTGAGAGGAGATGTCTAAGGGGGGATATGAGTGAGTAGTGAGTCGCCGCGCGGGTCGGAGGTGCTGCGCCTTGCTCGCGAAAACGCTGAATCGACATGGCTGGCCGAGCCAAGAACTCGGTGGAGCTCTGTTACGTTTGTGCGGATCCCACAGGCAATAAGTGGATAGGGTGCTGTCTGTGCCCTAAGTGGTGTCATGTGAAGTGTGCTCATCTGTCTGGAATTAAGTCGGAAAATATATCT
Source organism: Eriocheir sinensis (assembly GCF_024679095.1). Taxonomy (NCBI): domain Eukaryota; kingdom Metazoa; phylum Arthropoda; class Malacostraca; order Decapoda; family Varunidae; genus Eriocheir; species Eriocheir sinensis. The sequence continues at coordinate 4,943,301 of NC_066514.1, forward strand.
AAAGTAAATTGGATTTGCGACCCATGTCTTCATAAAGCATCTCTAGCTACCAAAATTGTGGGAAAAATGGAAGAATTCAAGCTGGAATTATCTAAGGAAATATCAGAAGTGAAACAAGAAGTTGAGTCACAAGCGGTCAGCGTGAAGGAGGAGCTGGGGGAGGTGGCGCAGGATGTGGCGGACGTTTTGCAACGGGCTGAACATGTGGAGTCAGCAGATGCAACTTGGGCTGAGGTCACCAAACGTAAGAGGAAAGTTAAGAAGAATTTACTTGTTGTCAAGGCCTCGGAACAAGATAAAAAGGCTACAGAGTTGAAAAGTGAAGTTTCTGAAGCATTACATGGCATTCAGATTACTGATTCAAGATTCACTATTGGAGGTAATATTATAATGAACTTTGATGATGAGGAATGAGGCAGCCCAAAAATTGCAATCTGTGGAGAAAGTCAGTACTAAAAGTGTGGGAAAACTGAGGCCAAAGATCATGATTTGTAATGTGCACAAGGAGGAGACTGGGGATAAGATAATTGAGACACTGCTTAAAAGAAATGAGTTCCTACACTCGATTCCACAAGTTGAGGAGAAAATTGAGAAAAATTTTCGTAAGCCTGCTGCTGGTGGCACAGCACATTATATCCTGAAATGTGATCCAATGGTTAGAGAGCTAATCTACAAGCACCATGATAGAACAAAACTTGAATGGGTGGTGTATACTGTGAGAGACAGATACCATGCAATAATATGCTATCATTGTCAGAGATTTGGTCATATTGAGTCCAAATGCACTGCCAAGGCCAATGGTGAGAACCCAGTATGTTATAAATGTGCAGGAGAGCATAAAGCGAAAGACTGCCCCGGAACTTCGAGCAAATGTATAAATTGTGTGAGGTACAAGAAGTCTGAAGTTAATCACTCGGCGAATAACCAGTGTTGTGTAGTTTTTCAGACTGAAATTGAGAGAATTCGTAACATAACACATCATGGCTACTAATTCCTCAGATACAAAGATTAAATGTGGTCTGCTAAATGTTCAGTCTGTGGGAAAGAAAACTCTAGATATCCGTGATCTCATCAAAGAAAAGGATCTTGACATTTTAGCGGTAACTGAAACATGGCTAAATGACTACGACGTCGCCAAGATTCGTGAGATGACGCCATGCAGTAACTCGTACCTTTCTACATGTTCCGAGGGAGACAAGAAGGGGTGGTGGTGTTGGGATCTTTCTTTCGAATTCTTTTAAGAAGATTCGGAGAAAAGCATCAGAAAGGTGGGATACCTTTGAATTAGTGCAAGTCATCTGTGAAATTGATAGAAGGAAATGCACCTTTATTGTGGTGTATCGACCTCCGGATACAAGAGCAGAGGTCTTTATTGATGATTTTCGCACATTTTTGGAGTCTGTGGATATGGTGAGTGCAAATGTGTTCATCTGTGGTGACTTTAATCTATGGATTGATGATCCTGAAAATTCTTCTGCCATGGCCTTCATTGAGATGATGGACAGTCTCAACCTGATTAATAAAGTGAATGAGATGACTTCTTTAGGGGGTCATGTGCTAGACTTGGTTTTCAGCGATATAGACGGTGATCTAGTGCAAGGGGTGTGTGTTGATGAAATATGTTGTATATCCCCGGTGCATAAATTGGTAACCTTTGAAATTTCATTCAGTGCAGAGAAAAAAGATCACGTTCAGATTGCGAAAGAATTTTCAACCATAAATATTGATTAACTCTGTAATACAGGAAATTACTATTAACTGTCGTGAAATCTGTGAACATGGCTCGGTGTTACGTGTAAATTGTGCTACCTGCCTGGTTAAGCTATGTAATGGTTTAGCTAAAGATGAGTATAACAGCCTCTGTCCTCTGATTGAAAAGGAGATAGTGGAGAGAGATCATGCACCTTGGTTTAATGCGGAAATACTGAGGGCAAAAAGAGAGAAGAAGAAAAAAGAAAGACTGTGGCGTAGGCAAAAAACAGATGAGGCAAGAAGAGCATACAGGAGGCGAGAAACCAAGAAAATCGGCTTGTGATAAAACGGAAAAGGGAATACTATCGGAATAAGGTTGTGGAGGCAGGGCCTAACATGAATAAATCCTAACCCACTTAGCCAGTGGGTACCTCTTTGGCCGACTGGTAAAGGAGTGGCTTTCCCGTTACGCTGGTCGCGGGTTCGATCCCCGGCGCCGGCAAAAGCTTTCCTTGTCTGGATTAATTTCTCGTGTGTTTCGTTACACGCAGAGGCCGTGTGGGAGTGTAGTAGAGAAAATTGTGGCATTTCAACACAGTACAGAACAGTATAGACTCTATGAGCCCAGGGTCAACCTGGAACTGGGTTTGAGAGCATTTGAGAAGAGTGCCCCGCGGCTCTATAATGAGTCACCCGGGGACGTTAAGAACAGTGACAGTCTGGCAGTGTTGAAGAAAGCGCTGAAGACTCACTTGTTCACTAAATCCTACGACTTAACAAATATGAGGATTGAGGACAAGTTGAGGTGCTAATATTACTGTTATAATGTTAGCGGCCCTGTGGAGCGCTGGCGGACCGGGGCCTGAAAGCTCATCAACGGTAAACGGTATGATAGAGCTGTATAAAATGTTTTCAGATTGCGATAACTTAGACGTGGATACTTTCTTTACACTAGAGGAGGGCAACTCTAGATGGTCTGAGTCCCGCAGCAAAGTGTGCCAGATGTGTGACGCCTGGCTGGGAGAAACCTCGAGCCTCCTGTGACATCAAGATCAAGACCAAGATCAGGCCCCGAGATTTGATTTTCTCTTCTCTGTTCTTTGGAAACACACGATCAATTAATCAAGCCAAGGAGAGGGTGTTCCCCGGCTGCCTGGGACGTGACGGGAGAGCCAAAGAGGTAGAGTTATTAACACATGCAGCCGTGAACACTTTTTGAAGAGGCGCTGTGGGATTACTTGTGTGGGGAGAGGAAGGAAGGTGAGGCCAAAAGGGTGCTGTGTGTGTCTTCCTCATAGGTAAGGGGGCTTCGTGGTGCAGTGGTTAGCACACTCAGCTCACAACCGAGAGAGCCTGGCTTCGTGGTGCAGTGGTTAGCACTCAGCTCACAACCGAGAGAGCCTGGCTTCGTGGTGCAGTGGTTAGCACACTCAGCTCACAACCGAGAGAGCCTGGCTTCGTGGTGCAGTGGTTAGCACACTCAGCTCACAACCGAGAGCCTGGCTTCGTGGTGCAGTGGTTAGCACACTCAGCTCACAACCGAGAGAGCCTGGCTTCGTGGTGCAGTGGTTAGCACACTCAGCTCACAACCGAGAGAGCCTGGCTTCGTGGTGCAGTGGTTAGCACACTCAGCTCACAACCGAGAGAGCCTGGCTTCGTGGTGCAGTGGTTAGCACACTCAGCTCACAACCGAGAGAGCCTGGCTTCGTGGTGCAATGGTTAGCACACTCAGCTCACAACCGAGAGAGCCTGGCTTCGTGGTGCAGTGGTTAGCACACTCAGCTCACAACCGAGAGAGCCTGGGGTTCGATTCCCGGGCGTAGTGGACAAATTTGGGCGGCCTTTCCGATACCCTACGCCCCTGTCCACCCAGCAGTGAATGGGTACCAGGTATTGATCGGGGGTTGTGTCCCATCTCCTGGGATCTGACTAATTCCTGGGATCTCCTATAATTCCTGGGAGCTCCTATAATTCCTGGGATCCTATAATTCCTTCCCCTTCTGTCTCTCCGGCATATGACCACAGATGTTGCGCCGACTAAACCAAACTTTCCTTTTCTCAGGGGTAACAATGGATAACACTCACTAGTTTGGTTAGGGCTTAATTAAGGTGTGGAATGGTGGAGTTTGTGTTTCCCCGTGTGGGTGCTACTTATTCCTATGTGTGCATGTTGGTTTAATTAACCCGGTACGTAGCAGTGGGGATCATGTTTCTTAATGGTCCCACCAAGCGAGAAAAATGAGAAAAAATCACCCCTCACACAAACCATTTCAAAATATATATCAAAGCATTTGTGATCAGATTATGTATCATTTATATTGGGTGGTTTATGAATAGGCATGAACTCGGCGCAAATTTGTTTGGACTCCCATATCTCAAAAAGTACTGGTTCAATCTTCCTCAGGTTTTGACAGTAGGTAGACATACATATGAACTATATAGTATCCAAAATTTAGCCCTCTGTGTGCAGCATTTTTTGAGTTATGGCCAAAAAACGGGGATCAATAATAAGTAAGCGAAAAATTATTAATATGCAAGTATTTTGATAAGTTGGGAGACACCACCAAGCCTGTGCTCTGCCATGCCGTGTTTTCTTAAGCCCAAATAGCCCTATCTTGACTTTGTGAATAGTAACGAACTCGGCGCGTGAACTCAGTGCAAAAAAGTTTGGACTCCCATATCTCAAAAAGGACTGGTTCAATCTTCCTCAAGTTTTGACAGTAGGTAGACATACATGTGAACTATATAGTATCCAAATTTTAGCTGTCTGTGCGCAGTATTTTTTTAGTTATGGCCAAAAAACAGGGAACAATAATAAGGAAGCAAAAAATTATTAATATGCAAGTATTTTGATAAGTTGGGAGACACCACCAAGCCTGTGCTCTGCTATGCTGTGTTATCTTAAGCCCAAATAGCCCTATCTTGACTTAGTGAATGAGCACGAACTCGGCGCAAAAGTTTTTGGACTCCCATATCTCAAAAAGTACTGGTTCAATTTTCCCCAAGTTTTGACAGTCGGTAGATATACATATGAACTATATAGTATCCAAAATTTAGCCCTCTGTGTGCAGCATTTTTTGAGTTATGGCTGAAAAACTGGGATCAATAATGCGGCGCTATCTAGTTACCAGTGAAATTTGCCATGTCTGTAGTAGTAGTAACGGTTATAGTAGTAGAAGTGGTTGGTTTTCTTTCTCTTTGTTTTGCTTTCTTTCTTTATTTCCTTCCCTCTTTCTTCCTTTATTTTTCATTCTTCTCTCTTTCTCTCCTTTCCTATTTGATGATTTATGTTTTATTTTATTTTTATTTTTATTTATTTATTATTTTTTTTTACAGCAAAGGATGCAACACAAGGGCACACAAAAAGGAAACAATAAAAAAGCCTGCTACTCGATGTATAGGATATGTTAAGGATATATGTTATATGATATGTTAACCGAGTAGCAGCGAGGATGATGTTTCTTAATGGTCCCTCCAAGCGAGAAAACTGAGAAAAAATCATCACTCACACAAACCATTTCATAATATATATCAAAGCATTTGTGATCAGATTATGTATCATCTATTTTGGGGGGTTTATATCAGGGCACAAATTTGGCCCGTCGCTGCTACACGGTAAAGCCACAAATTTGGCCCATCACTGCTTCACGGTAAAGCCACAAATTTGGCCCGTCGCTGCTACACGGTAAAGCCACAAATTTGGCCCGTCGCTGCTACACGGTAAAGCCACAAATTTGGCCCGTCGCTGCTTCACGGTAAAGCCACAAATTTGGCCCATCACTGCTTCACGGTAAAGCCACAAATTTGGCCCATCACTGCTTCATGGTAAAGCCACAAATTTGGCCCATCACTGCTTCACGGTAAAGCCACAAATTTGGCCCGTCACTGCTACACGGTAAAACCATAAATTTGGCCCGTCGCTGCTACACAGTAAAGCCACAAATTTGGCCCGTCGCTGCTACCGGGTTATGGGCAGGATAAGGTAAACCTGTAAACCAGCAACATATCCCCTATTAAGTTGCCGGGTCCAACAGTGCTGGACCAGTGATTGTTGTCAGGCTGTGTTTTGAGAATACTGTAGAGTACCTTTGGTTCCTAACATGCTTCTTTTTTTTTTTTCTTTTTTTTTTTCTTTTTCCATGCTAGCCCATATCAGCCTTTCTTGAGGGGCCTGCTGGATGGTAGTCTGGTCCCTCCCGTCATAGCGCAGGCAAGTGTTTTATAGTGCCGCCAGGTTTTGTTGGCACATGCTGCCCCCCCCGGAGCTCGTTCTTGATTCACTTGGATGGTTTCTTCTAGAGTCTGGGTTGATGGGTGGTGTTCAGGACAGCATGTGGGTAGTCTTAAGCTTAATTTGGTGCTAACTTTAACCCATCCGCTGCGATTGGCACGGATTTCGCCTTCACTGGTAGCCTGGTAACATTATAGTCCCAGGTCTTTCTCTGCCTCTGTGGTGGATAGTGGAGTGTTTCCCATGTGTTGGTGGTGTGCTGGATATCCCCTCCCAAGGTGCAGGACTTTGCATTTTTCTTCATTGAATTGTAGCAGCCACGTTT
>NC_066514.1:4949561-4952061 GCF_024679095.1 Eriocheir sinensis
TGTCAGATGCTCCCTACTCACCAACTATTTCAAAGGCCAAAAAGTAGGTTAATCAAGAGTTCTAATGAGTGTTCTTTTAGGTTCTGCAGTACAGAAAAGAAGGCTCAAACTACCACCAGGGTCATAAAACTACCCCTGAAATGCCTAAAACTCCTCAGAAAGCCTAGTCAATTACGTGTTCTTAGGCACCGAAATGTTTAAGGAAAATATGGCCATCTCTGTCCCTATGAGCCAGTAGAGCCTGACGACAGACACCCTTTGTTAATTCCGTCCCCAAACATCCTTCCTAAAGAACTGCCTTTTGTCTGCCAAGTTCTCTGTGGCTACTGCAAGATGTTATTAAGGGCCAGTTTTACAGTCCAATACAGTAGTTTGCTTGATTCCCCCAACCAAACACAAATACGACGAAAATTCCTTGTTTGGCGCTGATATAGAAAAGAGGAAATTTTGGAAACCACACATCAGGAAATCCTCTTTATTAGTACGTGGTTTTTTGGAGTGGAAATAACGGATCATTGAGGAGAAGAGAGTTTGGTTTGGACGCTTACAATGAATCGGTGTTGGACTCTCCAGACTGGCCCACCTAAATATTGACTCCCCATCTTCCAGGATATCGAGGGCCCATGGATTTCACTCGACCCTCCATGCCTCAACGCTGCTCTCTGTGGCTAACTATGTTGACGTGCAAATATTGACTCCCCCATCTTTAGGATATCGAGGCCCAAGGATTTCACTCGGCCCTCCATGCCTCAGCGCTGCTCTCTGTGGCTGCTATGTTATTAAATATTGACTCCCCCATCTTCAGGATATCGAGGCCCATGGATTTCGCTCGGCCCTCCATGCCTCAGCGCTGCTCTCTGTGGCTGTTGATGTTATTAAATATTGACTCCCCCATCTTTGGGATGTCAGAGGCCCATAGTTTCCTCGGCCCTCCATGCCTCCAGCGCTGCTCTCTGTGGCTGCTATGTTCCTTAAATATTGACTCCCCATCTTCAGGATATCCGAGGCCCATGGTTCGCTCGGCCCTCCATGCCTCAACGCTGCTCTCTGTGGCTGTTGATGTTATTAAATATTGACTCCTCATCTTTCGGGTATCGAGGCCAAAGTTTCCTCGGCCTTCATGCCTCAGCGCTGCCCTTTGATACGTGCCATCCCGGACTTTCTCCCGGGTGAGTGGCGGGGCGTGCGGCGGGCCTCATCTCACACTTATAAGGTGACGCATGGGTCGAGAAATTGTGAAAAAAAGGCTTTTGTAACTCTTTATGGCAGACAAAGATTTTCCGCATAATTCACACTAATGGTACGTACCTGCATGCCTCATTGTGTATTGACAAAGTAATAAGGAGGTTAGGGAGGGCGAGACCGGAGACTTAAGAGAGGATGAAAATAAGAAAGAAACGAAATACTGGATAAAAAGGACAAAAAAATAGGTAAGAGGGGAGGAATGCGGAGGAGATATGCGTTTTTTATTTATTATTATTATTTTTTTTTTTTGTGTGTGTGTGTGTGTGTGTGTGGCTGTCGTTGTTACGAGGAGAGAAAGCCTTATGAAAAGTAATTCTTGGCGGAAACCAAGAGATACTGATGATGATGATGATGATGAAGAGGAGGAGGCGGAGGAGAACTTTACGGAGTAGGGGGATATAATGGAGGAGGAGGAGGAGTGTCCGCCGCAAGGTTGGGGGCGGCGGGCCGAGGGGCAGAGGGAGGCGGCTGCAGGTGGTGCTGAGGTGATGGCATGGGGCGCCCTGCCTGGCCTCGGTCCCGTGGGAGCTATTGGCCCACCCCCAGCGGCGCTCGGCTGTCCCTGGAGGGTCCTGGCAGTGTCCAAACTACAGGTGTCCAAACAATACCCGACAGTGTCCTGGAGGAACCCTGGCAGTCGTCCAGCCGAGCCACCAGTCATGTCCTTGTACTGCTCACCCTCGCAAGCCTGTGAATGCCGGCCCAGCAGTTTTTGCTCGCCGCAGAGGCAGGTCAGCAGTTGTTCATGAGAGTGTTGCGTCCCGCGGACACGGAAGGAGAGGACTCGGCCGTTTCATGTTTCTTCCTGCTCAAAATCTTTGAACGAAGTGGGCATAAAGGCACTTCAGTGCTCACATCACCAAATGAAATGTTCTCCAGGGGACACCAGTGATAAAATAAGCAAACTATACGTTTTTTTTCCTGGGAGTGATCCTGGCGAGATTGTCTGCAACAATGGCGACCTTTGGAAGCAAAAGGACACAAGGAAAGTTTCGAGAAATGAAAGACAAACTGAAACATTGATGCAAGAGTAAGAATTGAATTTGTAAAGACTACTTGACCCAGTCCATCGCATTGGTTCAGGCAGCGTAATGGAAATCAAACCCACTACTGTTTGGATCAAGGTAAGTTTTTCGTATCAGTCAAATTAAGAGAGTATTGTTGGGCGGCGATGGAGACTCTGATAACGCGTCGAGAAGGACGCGTATTACATATTTTCCCTTAATGGAGGCCAGGGTCGAGATAGCATTAGGGA
>NC_066514.1:4957061-4967770 GCF_024679095.1 Eriocheir sinensis
CTGCCCTGCCCTACCCTGCCATTCCCTACCATTCCTTGTCATGCTCTGCCCCGTTGCTTCCCTTCCCTTCCCTTCCCTTCCATTCCCTTCCTTTTTCTACCATGTCGTGTCCTGCCCTACCCTGTCCGGCTCTGGCATATCTTTCATTCCCCTACCCTGCCCTTCCTTGCTATGCCCTGCCTTCCCCTTCCCTGCTATGCCTTGCCCTTCCCTTTCCTGCTATCCCCTGCCCTTCCCTGCTATGCTTTGCCCTGCCTTTCCATTCCCTGCTCTGCCTTCCTTTCATACTTATGCCCTTCCCTTCCTCAATGCCTTCCTTGCTATGCCTTGCCTTTCCCTTCCCTGCTCTGCCTTGCCCTTCCCTCCCCTGTATGCCCTGCCTGCCCCGCCCTGCCCTGAGTCTGTTACCAATATAAAAACCAGGCTCACTGTAAGTCGTCTGCCGTCTGTCTTTTTTTCAACAACAGCTACAATGATAGTAATTATGTACTATGATAATTACTACTACTGCAACTACTACTACTACTACTACTACTACTACTACTACTACTACTACTACTATTACTGAAATGAACGCTTATACCCCTACTCTCTCTCTCTCTCTCTCTCTCTCTCTCTCTCTCTCTCTCTCTCTCTCTCTCTCTCTCTCTCTCTCTCTCTCACTCTTCACTCTTCACTCTTCACTCTTCTCTCTTCTCTCTTCTCTCTTCCTCTCTCTCTTCCTCTCTTCCTTCCTTCATCCCTTCATCCCTTCATCCCTTCATCCCTTCATCCCTTCCTCCCTTCCCCCTGCACCCCTCCTCCCTTCCCCCTGCACCCCTCCTCGTACCCGTCCCAAACCCGTCTAGTGTTCCCGCTCGTTATCAGCAGGAAAGAAAACGCTTATTATGTGTCACCTCTGATTTCAGTGTCTCACCTTGTAATGAGTTCTCTTTTTTTGGTTCTCTTTTTTTTCGGGGTTCTCTTCCTCCGCTCTCCCGTGTTTTTGTCTCTCTCTCTCTCTCTCTCTCTCTCTCTCTCTCTCTCTCTCTCTCTCTCTCTCTCTCTCTCTCTCTCTCTCTCTCTCTCTCTCTCTCTCTCTCTCTCTCTCTCTCTCTCTCTCTCTCTCTCTCTCTCTCACTCTCGCTCCGTTTACCTGATATGGGCGTGTCTTCGTTTTTATGATGATGCTGTTGTGTGTGTGTGTGTGTGTGTGTGTGTGTGTGTGTGTGTGTGTGTGTGTGTGTGTGTGTGTGTGTGTGTGTGTGTGTGTGTGTGTGTGTGTTTTGGTTTTGGTTTCCTGCTCGTGTTGTCTTCTTCCTTGTTTTCTTTTTCCTTTTTCTTTTTTTTGTTTTCCTTCTCTAAGTTATTCCTTTCTTCTCCTCCGCTGTTGCTGGTTTTCTTTTTCTTCTTCTTCCTTTTTTCTTCTTTTTTCTGCTTCCTCTTCATTTTTTTCTATTTCTTTCTCCTTTCCTTTTTCTTCTTTATTTTCTTCTCTTTTTCTGTTTTTCTGCATCATCTTTTTTTTCCTTTTTCATTCATCTTCTTCGTCTACTTCCTGTTCTTCTGCTTCTTCTTCTTCCTGTTCTTTTCCTCCTTCTTCTTCTTCTTCTTCTTCCTCTTCTACCTCCTCTTTACCTTCTTACTGTTCTTTTTTATCCTTTTACTTCCCTATTCTTCTTATTTTGCCTCCTCTTGATCTTCTTCCTCCTCCTCCTCCTCCTCCTTCTCCTTCTTTTCCAATTCCCTTCCCTTGTGGCTACTTTTGGGGGTCTCTTCCGCTCCCATCTCAAACAAAGAAGGCGGTCAACCACACCCTAATTCTTCCGGGGGTGGGTGGGGGAAGAGTGGTGGGGAAGGGGGAGAGTGGGGGGGAAGGGGGAGAGTGGGGGGGAAGGGGGCTCGTCCACTCCACACTTCTTCTGCGCCCCGCCACCCATCAACCCCATCGTTCACCTCACCTCCTTAACTCTTATTTTTTTCCTTCGTTCCGGATCTCTCAAGCTTTTTTTTTTTTTTTTTGGTCCCTCGGAGGAGAAAAGAAGAAAAAAAAATATTGTCTTCGGCGGTTTAATTTTCCATCTGCCATTGTGATTCTTATCTTCGATTTAACAATTCATTTTTCTTCCTTCTTCCTCTCCATCAGAATTATCATAACGCGCCTTTTGTCTCGTCTCCTCGGATGCCTATTCCCTTTCTTCCCTCGATCCATCTCGCTCTAAACAGGAGGAGGAGGAGGAGGTGGAGGAGGAGGAGGAGGAGGAGGAGGAGGAGGAGGGTCAGAGGAGAGGAGGAGAGCAGGGGAGGGCCAGAGAAGGAGGTGGAGGAGGAGGAAGAGGGTCAGAGGAGAGGAGGAGAGGAGAAGGAGGATGAGGAGCGGAAGACGAAGAATGAGGAAGAAAGGAAGGAAGAGGAGCACATGGAGGAAGGAGGAAGAGAGGGAGGAAAGGAAGGTATCAGGTTTCAAGACGGATGAAGGATAATAAAATATGAGCTATAAACCTACTAAGATATACGGCGAATCCTCGATAAATGACGGAGATACGTGCGCCTCCTGTATTTGGGAAGCTGAGGGTGGCGGCCGAGGCACCCCGCCCCGCCGAGTGACATGGGAAAGAGCGGACAACGGGTGGATGGCGAGGGTGAGGACGTAGGCAATGGTGGATGTTGAAAGGGTGAAGATGGATGTTTTGGGTGAGGACGTGGGTAATGAAGGATGTTGAAAGGGTGAAGATGGATGTTTTGGGTGAGGACGTGGGTAATGAAGGATGTTGAAAGAGTGAAGATGGATGTTTAGGGTGAGGACGTGGGTAATGAAGGATGTTGAAAGGGTGAAGATGGATGTTTTGGGTGAGGACGTGGGTAATGAAGGATGTTGAAAGGGTGAAGGGTGGATGTTTTGGGTGAGGACGTGGGTAATGAAGGATGTTGAAAGGGTGAAGATGGATGTTTTGGGTGAGGACGTGGGTAATGAAGGATGTTGAAAGGGTGAAGATGGATGTTTAGGGTGAGGACGTGGGTAATGAAGGATGTTGAAAGGGTGAAGGGTGGATGTTTAGGGTGAGGACGTGGGCAATGAAGGATGTTGAAAGGGTGAAGATGGATGTTTAGGGTGAGGACGTGGGCAATGGTGGATGTTGAAAGGATGAAGATGGATGTTTAGGGTGAGGACGTGGGTAATGAAGGATGTTGAAAGGGTGAAGGGTGGATGTTTAGGGTGAGGACGTGGGCAATGAAGGATGTTGAAAGGGTGAAGATGGATGTTTAGGGTGAGGACGTGGGCAATGGTGGATGTTGAAAGGATGAAGGTGGATGTTTAGGGTGAGGACGTGGGTAATGAAGGATGTTGAAAGGGTGAAGATGGATGTTTAGGGTGAGGACGTGGGCAATGGTGGATGTTGAAAGGATGAAGATGGATGTTTAGGGTGAGGACGTGGGTAATGGTGGATGTTGAAAGGATGAAGGTGGATGTTTAGGGTGATGTTAAAGGTGAAGGTTTTAAGGGTGACGACATATGATTAGGACAAAAATTAGCATGATATTTAAAGTGTGAGATGAAAAAATTACCTCAATGGATACCGGCAGAGGTTTAAAAAGAGCGTTAGGGTGGCTTTGGGATACGAAAAAAGGGTGACAACAAAGATTTAGTTAGGGTGATGATGATGGGAGTGATGATGGTTGTGGAAAGGGTCAGGATGAAGGCTTAGGGTGTGGAAGAATGTGGACCGCTGTGAGGATCGGAGTGAAGATGAATGTGGAGCGGATGACGATGATACGGATGGCAAGTGGATGCGGATGAGGTGGTGGTGGGCGAGGAATTTATGGATGAAAGTAAAAACACAGGAATGAATACCCAAAGAAAGTTGGAAAGTTTCGTTTAGTCGGCGCAACATCTGTGGTCATATGCCGGAGAGAGACAGGAGGGGGAAGGAATTACAGGAGAAGATACCCCCCAAAAAACCATGGGAGTTAAAGAAGGATAATAAAAGGAGAAACAGAATAGAAAATCGAAAGGAAGGAAAGACTGAAGGTAGAACGGAATGAAAGAAAGGAAGGAATTGAGGAAAGGAGAGAATGAAAGCAGAACAAAAAACAGATAGACCCAAAACGATCAAAGGAAGAAGAGGAAGCAACAGACATCGAAGAGAAGGAGAAGGAGGAGGAGGAGGAGGAGAAGGAGGAGGGGGAAAAGGATTGGAAGGAAGAGGAGGCTATAAGGAGCAGGTGGTTGGTGGTAAAAGATCAGGTGGAGTAATCCGCCGAACACCGACAAGACTTGTTTATGCTCTTGGTGGAATGCTGAAAACGAGGCGAAGGGGAAAAGGAAGAAGATCGGGGGGGGGAAAGGGAGACAGAAGGAGGAATAGAAGAAAGCAAAGAAGAGCAAATAGAAAAAAAGCGAAAGGAAGGAGAGAGAGAAAGAGGGATGGAAGGAAGGAGAGAAAGAAGGGAGGCAGAAAAAAAGGAAGAAAGTAGAGACGAGCGAATAGAGAAGATTGCAAGGAAGGAGAGGCACAAGGAAGAACGGAGGAAAGAATGGAGAGAAAGAGGGATGGAGGAAGGAGAGAAAGAAGGCAGAAAAAAGGAAGAAAGTAGAGGGTTGAAGAGAAGCCATAAAAAAGATGCTGCAGGCGTTGTTGATTTTTGCAGATCATAAAAAGTAGGTAAAAAAGAAAGGTTGAGAGAGAGAGAGAGAGAGAGAGAAAGTATTGTTTATTTACAGAGAAAGAACAAGTAAAAAAGTAAAATTGAGAGAGAGAGAGAGAGAGAGAGAAGTAAAAAAAATATATTAAGTTTGTTTTCATGAATAACTATCCTATCCTGTTTTTTTTTTTCATCTTCATTAGTTCCTATCTCATTTTTTATCAACCTATTAAATACCTATTTTATACCCGGCCTAAAAGAATCTGTTCGAAGGTGCTGATGGAACTCTGATTAGAATATCACGAGGAGGAGGAGGAGGAGGAGGAAGAGAAGGATGCCTGAAGGGGTAGTAGTTGGAGGAAGAGGAAGAGGAGGAGGAGGAGGATGTGGACGAGGAAAAAGGAGGAAGAATTAAGTGCTATCTATGACAGTTAGGCCGCGTCCAATTAATTCCACAACGAGGTGGATCTCGGCTACAGGAGCAAGATACAGGCCGAGAAGGAGGCCACGCCCTTGTTGTTCTACGGGCCTTGTCTTGACCCACGCGGAGGAGAAAAGGATATCGGTTAAAAAATATATGTAGCGAGCAGGGGCTATATCGTTTTCAGGGTCGCACGGCGGTATCTTTATAATCTTGCAATGCTCATTATTTCGGCGTTAAACTGCGGCGTTCGTCTCTCAGCATGGGGAAAAAATCACATTCCTCGTACCCCCCAAAAGATGGTTCCTCGCCCCTTCCTCAGAAAAAAAAAGTATTAGTGTTACCTTGTTCAGATAGCTTTCTCGTCAAATTTGGAGAAAAGGATCATTTAAAAGATATAGAAAGTGCGCAGGGGCTATATCGTTTCCAGGGTCGCACGGCGGTTTCTTTATAATCTTGCAATGCTCATTATTTCGGCGTTAAACTGCGGCGTTCGTCTCTCAGCATGGGGCAAAAATCACATTCCTCGTACCCCCCAAAAATGGTTCCTCACCCCTAATCCAGAAAAAAAAATATTAGCGGTACTTTGTTGTAATTTTTCTCGTCACATTTGGAGAAAAGGATCAGTTAAAAGATGTAGAAAGTGCGCAGGGGCTATATCGTTTCCAGGGTCGCACGGCGGTATCTTTATAATCTCGCAATGCTCATTATTTTGGCGTCTCTCAGCATGGGGTAAAAATCTTATTTCTCGTCCCCCTAAAAATGGTTCCTCGCCTCTTCCTCAGAAAAAAATATTAAACGTTACTTTGTTCGGTTATTTTCCTCGTCAAATTTGCGTCGTCAGCGTCTTCGCAAGGGGTGAAAGTGACATTGCTCTCCTCAAAACATGCAGCTCGTCCCCTGCGGAAGTAAGCAGCAGTGTGGCGGCGCTGGGGACCCCTCGCGTTCCTCCGCACTGTTGCTGGTGGCCGGGGCGTGCAGTGAATTATTCATCCTCACACTCGCCTCGCTCCTTGTCACAGCACCACTGACCCCGATATCCCCCGACGCTCCACCGTACTACACCATCAAGAGAAAAAAGCCTCAAAGCCACCACGTCCCCTTCCACAGATGATTAGCAACAAACTCGAGCGTCACAGCGCGTTGAGGGGTGCCCACGCGTGTGTTTGTATTGGCGGCGGCGCTGGTGGGTCGCGGCTGGTTGGTAGTCGTGTGGCGGAGCGACGTGGTAAGTTGTGGTCACTCCTTGTTTGCCTTATTGTCTATCGTCGTGCCGGGCATGGATGAGGCTCGCTGGGGGAGGGGTTATAAAATTCCTTTGACAGGGGGTTGGTTGCCTGGCGTTCGCTGCTTATTATCGTTGTTGATGGTGTGCCTCGTGTGTGTGTGTGTGTGTGTGTGTGTGTGTGTGTGTGTGTGTTTTATATGCATGCTATGATCGTTTAACTGTACACTAGTCCCCATGTAGCTTACGCAGCCTTTTAGGTATACAACATGACACTCTTCTGCGGCCCGGTACGGTATAGTATGTGGTGCTGGCTCATACAGTCTACGGTACGGAGTGGAATGATGAAGGGGGTGTTGGCGGCAGCTCCCTCAGAATCCCGTTTAGCATGACGGGACGTGGAATGCAAAGGTTCACTGTAGCAGGGTGTGAAATGTGGCGGAGGAATGTGGTATGATCTGCTATGGTAGGATGGGGTGTAGTGTGATGTGGCCGGCCGTGGAATGCAATGGTGTGCGCTTTGGTGTGCCCAATGAGGTGCAGCGAGCCGTTACTACTGTCGGGTGGCTATACAGGGGGCGAGAAGGGGGTAGGGAGGGGTAGGGGATGCAGGGTCGGGAAGGAGTCAGGTTCTAGGCGGTGGTGGTGGTGGTGGTGGTGGAAGGACGGATGGCAGGAGGGAGGGAAGTGGAGGAGAAGGATACTGAGAGCTGGGTGCGAAGGAAAGGAATGGAGACTCGGAGGGAGGGAGACGTGGAAAGGAAGAAGAAAAAAAAAAGAAAAAAAGGACGGGGAGCGAGGGAGTGCGGGAAGGCGAGGAGGAGGGATGGGGTGGGGAGGCTGGCTGTGGTTTCGACGATAACCATCTTGAGCGACCCCTGCAGATGCGCCGAGGCTCAGGGATGACTGCAGAGGGTCACTGGCGAACCGCATGAGGCGTCACTCCCCATGTCGGCCGCCCCTCGCTCAGCCACTCACTTTAGGGATTACGGAGACCCGCTCTACTTCTCTTCCCACCTCTGATAAGCCTCCAGGGTGATAGGACTGATAGGACCATGGATAGGACCCTCGCCACACCTTGCTGCGCGGTGACGAATGGAAGGAGAGGAAAGGACAAGAAGTGCAGGGACAAAAAACGACCATAAGTGAATTAGAGAGAGAAAGAAACAGAGAGCGAGAGAAAAGCGAGGATAGACGTGGAGACAAGGTGGCAGAAAGTAGACGAGAGGGAGGGGTGGAGGAGGAGGCAGGGAGATATGCAAGGGAAATAAGAAGGTGGGAGAGAGAGAGGGGGATCATGCAGGCAGGGAGGAAGGAATAGGGGGAGGGAGAGCCGTGCGACCTCCCGTGGGGAAAGTAATACCATCACTCTGGGGTGATCACGGGTGCTGCTCCCACGGCTTGTCCACCTGCCGCCCTCTATTACCGCCCATCGCTCCTGCCAGCCCTCGCCCAGTACCCCTGCCACTCACCTTCCCGCCAGGACGCCTCCGAGAAATGTGGGTGTTCGTGTCTCCGCTGGCGTTTAAGTTGTCCAAAGAAATGTTCAAGATTAAGTACACGGAGCTTTAACTCGGCTCAAGATTTCCATCAACAACCTGAAGCCTAGCCCAGTATATCTGTAGGAGACGCTCGGGCAGGGCCAGGCCGTGACGGGGCACGTACGGGGAGACGCCGAGATGTCCTTGTCGCCTTGAAAACATGTGGCGGAATGCTACTTTAATCAAGATGGCGTTCCGTTGGTCTCATCACGGCGAGAACAGCGTCGGCGCCTGCACCTCCCGGGCCCCTGGGGAGAGGGAATGCACATGACGCCAGGCGCACACGAGCCCTTGACTGAGGGGCACAAGGACGCCACTTACGACGAGGCCTCCAGCTGGGACGGTCATCGTGCGAGGCTCTAAGCGGCGTTGGAACCAGCGGAGGAACATTCAACAATTCCACGTTTTTGTGCAGGATCATCATTTTCACTTTTCTGAACTTCTCGTTGCCTGTGAGAGTGTGAATGTTTGATGTCCGAAAAAGGTCACCAACCTCACGACGATCCCCGGCCGACGCGACACACAAATGCACCGAGGGAAATCTGGTGAGGTCGGTGGTCGGCACATTTAATTGAACAAAAGGAAAGGTCTTATCTCAGTGCATCTCCTTATCTCTTATCTCCACACTGAGTCACCATTTATCTTGAACTTTATTTTGCAGTGCGCCCTTCGTCATTTATTAATGTGTTTCTCTTACTGTTTGGCTGCTCCCGCTTAGCTATAAATAATTATCGTTGAGGCAGAGGAAAAAAAACACCGCATTATATCAGCGGCACGATAAGGCCCGAGACTTAGTGAAGGGAACCGAGAGAGAGGTGGAGGAGGAGATGGAGGAGATGAGGAGGGATGGAGGAGGAGAAAAGGGTAGTAGGGGGAGGGGGGGAGGAGGTTAAGGAGGTAACAGAGAGGGCCGTCAAGCAGTTAAGGAGGAGCAGGAACACAAAATATATCTATCACTTCCTCAGACACACGAGAAGCGCCTTCACGAGTGGCATGACTGGACCAACCCAAACACCCGTCCGGGCCCCGCTCCTCCCAGGCGTCGCGGCCCCAAGGTGGAGTGTATCAGCCAATAAAGTGATGCTATCGCCCTTATGTAACGATGTGGCCTCGCACTGTCCAGCCCCAGGTACTGTGAGAGGTACCCTGAGCCATACTAATTTTATGAGGCAATATTTCAAGATGGCAGTTGTCAGCTGTATCGTTATAGCGTTTTAATATCCTCGGCGCCGGCCGCTGCTCTCGACTCTTCAGAAGCATCCTGCCAGCGCCCCGCCTGAAGGACACGACCCACACTGACCCTTCTGTTCACACTCCTTGCCGCCGAAGCCGCCGCCGCCACCGCCGCCGCCTCCACGCACGCCCTTCTCTAAGAGCGACCTGCCACAGATCTAGTTTGCTTTTTTTTTTTTTTTGAGTGTATGTATATTTGTACCCATATCACTAAGTAAAAATCAGGTGCAGACATTAATGTCCCATACGTGTGTCAGTGGAGCCAGTGCGGGAGGCATCCAGACCAGCCCTGGGAGCTGACGGCTGACGTGGAGGGAATCGTAAAGACAAGCATCCCGTCAGTTTTTAGTCATAACCGGACGCTGGAGGCGGTGAGGGCCGAGAAAAGACAAAACGACCCTTTCCAACAGGGCCACCATTGTGCCTTCCCTCCCCCTCCCTCCACCACAAACCCCGCCCGGCCGCTGCCCCACCCCCACCCCCTCACCCTGCAAGCCCCCTCCCTTCCCTCCACGCCGCCGACGACACTTACCACCATCATCACCGCCATAACCACTGCAATAACTACGAGCAAAATCCCCCACAATCCGCGCACCACAAGCACCGCCGCCACCGGCTGTAAAGCAGCACGCAGGCGGCTCCAGCCTCGTAAACCATCGCGGAAACTGATTCAGTATAATCGTATCAATAAGGCATTATGTTAGAGCATTCAGATATATTTTTCTGAGCCTGACTTTTATGATAGCTTTATCAAGACGATCCCATTAACAGCGGCCTACACGGGTAGTCTCCCAGTGGGTGGGTGTGCCGCCGTTTGAAGTGGGGGGGGGGGGGGAGGGGAGGAGGGGGAGAGGAGGGGGAGGGGGTGGCGCGTGCTGGGCGGCAGAAGGCTCAACCCTCCCCCTCCTCCTTCTCTCTTAACCCTCTGCCGCCGCCTTGTCCTTCCTCCAGTCCCACTCACTCCCTCACCCCACCACCGACACACTCCCTCACTCCATCCCTCACTACCTACACACCGAAACGCGCTTCCTCCCCCCGGGCAGTGATTCCCCTCATCACACTCATCCTCCCCTTCCTAGCCTTCCTCATCTTTCCCTCAATTACTCGGTTTTCAATAAGGAGTTCGGGGGGCAGCATGAGCCAAGAGAAGATGGAGCCACTATAAACACTTGCCTGCGCCATGACGGGCTGGGGCCGACTACCATCCAGGCCCCTCAAGAGAGTCTACGGCGCTGTAGGTGTACACGTAAAAAAAAAAAATAATAATCCGTCTCCTTTCCCCCAAACAACTGCTCTCCTTAACAGCACCGCCGTCACCTCATCTCCCTTTCCCTAACATCCTGTCTCCACTCTCATCCCATCCTCTTTTCACCCCCCTTCCCCCCCGTCCCGCCATCGTCCGCCAGCACCGAGCCACCACAAGAGGCGTTCCTGCCGCCGCCACGGGTGCAGTGAAGAATATTCTAATGACGCGCCGTAACCTTCCATGTTGGAGCAATTACCCGCCTTAAGTACGCCGCACGGGTACCGCCGCTGCACAAAAACTGCTCGGGTTTCTCAAGAGTACACGCGGTCCTCCAAAGAGTGTGGGAAGGCGGGACGGGGAGAGGGCGGGAGGAAAAAAGGAGGGAGGAAGGAAGGGAGAGGGAGAGAGCTGGAGGGAGGG
>NC_066514.1:4967870-5000370 GCF_024679095.1 Eriocheir sinensis
TCATAAGATTAATAAAAATAATTCATGACTCCCTTTTATAATAGTGCCCCCCAGCTGGTAGGCCTATGCTCTCAGTGTCTATCATCCATCTCTGTCTACCGTTCATTGACTTTATATCCACTTACAGCCTTGCTTTTCTTCCTATCCACACAATCCATATTCTTCCATCCTTTGGTCTGGTAGGAATCCACCTCTCGGCTTGCATTTTCCTCCGAATATTTCCCATCATGTAACTCCACTTTCCACTCCTAGCTCCTCCATGTCCTTTGATCCACTTGTAGGTCAGTCTTTCCTCCCTCCATCCACACTGTCCACATCCTCCTATCTTCATCCAGTCTCCTGCTAGTCCTATTTTTATCAAGGACTGTGCCTCTCGTCTCACATTTTCTTCAGAGCAGTAAGAAATTTTTCCTTTTATGCCACTCCACTTTCTTCCACTTTCCCTGTCTAGCTCCTCCAAGTCCTTTTATCCACTTATTGGTCAGTCTTTCCTCTCCCTATCCACACTATCTGCATCTTCCTATCTTCATCCATTCTCTTGCTATTCCCATTTTTATCAAGGACTATGCCTCGTCTTCCACTTTCTTCGAATAGTAAAACCTTCCTCTATACACGGCTCCACATTCCACTTTCCAGTTGCATTTTCTCAACCTCCTTGTATCCACTTATAGGTCAGTCTATCTGCCCTTTATCCGTAATATCCGCATCTTCCTATATTTATCCATTCTCCTGCTATTCCAGTCCTTGTACTTACTTTTGTCATTTTTTTTTTTTTTACCGGGGTTTTGTTCCTCTTGTCAAGGGTCCGTACATAACCTGATGGTGTTGGCTGACCTGTGGTGACTCTGCCACTTCATCCTTCTTCCTCCCTTATACCTCCATCTCGGGACCCTTCTCTCCCTTCGTATATTTATTCTCATTTTATCTCCCTTCCATTGTGTATTTACCTCCTCCTCACTTTCTCTCTCTACACATAATCAGTCCGTTCCTAGTCAGTGCATAATGTTTTATATACGAGGCGTCCTACCGAGAGGGTTTAAGTGACCTGTTCTTCAGTAAAGGTTCAGTTTCCCTCCCAGAACACATTTCAAGACTCCCGACCTTTCCTTATATCATACACGAGGTCCCACGTGCCCATCTCGGCTGGATGCCGGGCAGTTTTTGTAATGTTGGCTTCGGTTTCTCAGATTCTGACGCGTTTTGTTAGATTTTTCCTTCGTTTTTATACGTATAGGTGTTGTTCATACCTCAGTTTCTTTCTTAATGATTATTTTGTCTGTATATCATTCCATGTTATTTCCGTCATTCCATTCCTCCTCAGTGCGTAATATACGGGACGTCCAGCCAAGATCGGGTTTAAGTGACCTGTTCTCAAGTATATTAGGGTTTAATTCCTCCCCCCAGAACACTTATAAGACTCCCAACCCCTTGCCTTTACCACATACAAGGTCTCTTATGCCTATCTTAGCTGGATGTCTTGTAGTTTGTGTAAAATTTGCTTTGGCTGTCACAGATTTCACCTTCTCTGTTCTCTTTCTGTGTTGTTCAGGCTTCTCTTGTTGATATATTTATTTGATTTCATTTGCTGTTTTGGTAATTATTTAGACCTTCGTTTATATGTCTACGCTCTCATCACCATTCCTCTCTTCTGCTCTCTCCAAGCTCTTCTCCTCTCAACATTTCCTTGTTTTGATTCTTCTTTTAACTCATTATGACTCATCTTTTACTATCAACTTCTCTTTCCATTCCTCTTCTAATAGCTTTTGTTAAGAACTTATATATATATATATATATATATATATATATATATATATATATATATATATATATATATATATATATATATATATATATATATATATATATATATATATTTATATATATATATATATATATATATATATATATATATATATATATATATATATATATATATATATATATATATATATATATATATATATATATATATATATATATATATATATATATATATATATATATATATATATATATATATATATATATATATATATATATATATATATATATATATACATATACTTATTGCATATATATATATATATATATATATATATATATATATATATATATATATATATATATATATATATATATATATATATATATATATATATATATATATATATATATATATATATATATATATATATATATATATATATATATATATATATATATATATATATATATATATATATATATATATATATATATATATATATATATATATATATATATTATGCAATATATATATATATATATATATATATATATATATATATATATATATATATATATATATATATATATATATATATATATATATATATATATATATATATATATATATACATATACATTATATATATATATATATATATATATATATATATATATATATATTATGTATATATATATATATATATATATATATATATATATATATATATATATATATATATATTATATATATATATATAATATTTATATATATATATATATACATATATATATATATATATGTATATATATATATATATATGTTAGATATATATGTTATATATATATATATATATATATATAACATATATATATAACATATATATATATATATATATATATATATATATATATATATATATATATATATATATAATGTATATGTATATATATATATATATATATATATATATATATATATATATATATATATATATATATATATATATATATATATATATATATATATATATATATATATATATATATATATATATATATATATATATATATATATATATATATATATATATATATATATATATATATATATATATATATATATATATATATATATATATATATATATATATATATATATATATATATATATATATATATATATATATATATATATATATATATATATATATATATATATATATATATATATATATATATATATATATATATATATATATATATATATATATATATATATATATATATATATATAAAAGTGAGCTATATATATATATTTCTATATATATATATATTTTTTTTTTTCAATTATTTATTAAATAAATAGAGCACATTTCCTTCACTAAGAGGCTGATTCTGCAGGAACTTGACATCTTGTTCTTTCTTCTTCCAGAGTGTGCGGTGTGCCACTTGACCAAGACGCCAAAGATGTCTGTTCAGCCATTCAATTCTGCCGAGGGAAAGAAGTCATGTTAGTCAACTCTGATGACTTGTACTTTTCTCTGTGGACTCTGCTAGGGACTGTTCTGTAAGCCAGTCACGGAAGATGTGAACTGTATCTGTACTATAAAGTTAAGGGCCACACCTATGATTTTATCTTGCCCTAAAACCATTTAGCTAATCTCCGGACACTTTCTTAGGTATAATTGACTTAGGTACATTTTTCGGGCTACTTTTAATGCAAATTGCAGCATTTTTTTGTCGTTTTTGAGCCGTAAACTGATATATCTAGTTACACTGATCTTTTTTAAAGGCTAATTCTATATATATTAACATTTTTCGGGCTACTTTTAATGCAAATTGCAGCAATTTTTTGTTGTTTTTGAGCCGTAAACTGATATATCTAGTTACACTGATCTTTTTTAAAGGCTAATTCTATATATGTTAAAGGGACAAACTAATTTTCATACAGAAAAAACAACTTACAATATAAAAAGAATCATATATAGATTGGAAACAAGGCAATGAACATGAGATATAAGATACGAGAGACAAAGGGAACTTACAAGAGAAGAAAATGAAGAGAGATTGCATACATATAGAGCTCAAAAGTCATTGAAAAAGCAATGGAAATTAAGAGACAATAATAACATATGAAAAAAAAGATGTGAAAACAAGTAGTCTAAAAAATGAGAACTCAAAGACGAAGGAAGACGAGACCTTAGATATACAACCAAGAAGAAAATAAGACAGACATGAGATTATTACTATGACATAAATACCTTAGACAAAGAGAAAGCAGATAAAATATCACAGACTAACATTTGAGGCGTACGGCAGAGAAGTGAGGTGACATTAGGAATGGCGACCCTTGTGTAAAGTGTACGAAGGGTCACTTTCCCCTTGCAATTAGTATCTTAACATAGCAATTTAACTCTAATTTGCACTGGGAAAGACAGACTACCCCTCCAAGGATGAACAAGGGATGAATCAAAATGGAATCGAAACTTTTATGGGGCAGACGGAGGGTCACTTTCCCTTGTAACGTACATCATCACGACAACAGCAATATAGCAATAATTGTTCTAGTTTGCAAGGGGGGAAAGGAAGAACAAGATATAGTTACTTGCAAGGGAAAGTAGACCTTGTATAGGATGAGCGGAGGGCTGGAAGTCTCGTCACCTGTTCTCAGCGTGTTGACGTACAGTTGGCGCAATTGAAAATGTCGCGATGAAGCGTTAACATCCGATAGCGAGACGATTCATCATCTCTACTAGTATTTCAAATTACGCTCCTCTCTAGGTTAAACCGCCACTTGCCGCATGGTTATTGAGCATCTGGCAGCTAATTGACGCCAAGATTGACAGATGACCTTGAACTCAGTGTCTGTCACTGAGTGATGAGAGGCGGTTACGAAATGATCGATTTTCCTGTGTTTTTTTTCCGTACTCGTCTAATGTTACACTCCTATTCCAACAACAATGGACCTCAAATTAACAGTGACAAAATCAGATAGTGGCCCTCTACAAGGCAAAGGATATTTCAAATAGTGCTGGTGTTAACCTTAGAACTGTGCGCTGGGTGAAAATATTTGGCACAAGGCACCCAAAACAAATTAACCATGGACTTTAAATGTTATCAGACGTCAGTTGAGGTTAATGCCACAGCTAAAAAATACAGCAAAGGCAATCCTAATTTACTTGCTTCTGTCAGTTTAAACGGTGCAGCATTTACGATGACTGACAGAACGACAAAGGAGAAACAGACTTGTTTTGCAAAGAAATACAAAGAATGGGATGTCGTTAAGTGGCGTGGTGTGTGTAACGGCAACCCGTCTGGCAGAGTGTACTGACCCCAAGTACACGAGGCGTCGTGGAACACCCAGACAAAGTGATGGTATGGGGCATATCACAGCATTGGTGACCTGTATTTTTCCCTCAAAATGTGACTGTCAGCAAAACAATTACGTGATCTTTTGACTTGTCACACTACCAGACTGTGACATTCCATTCTTCAGTGATTGGCGGGTAACTCACCTGATTTAAATAAAATCTGTGGGCCATTTGGAAATTACGACAAGCAGACACCTCATGGTAGCAGCTGAAGGCAGCAATCAGGAAGGAATGGGAGGAAATTAACCTGATACTCTAAAAACCTTGCTAGTTCCATTCCTACACGCCTAATGAGTGCATTAAACGTAGATGCCTACACGCTACTAGAGCTTGGTAAGTACTATTTTTTTTACATTTTATTGTTTAGTCTTGTACATCTTCAATTGGCGACTGTACTCTAATATACGTAAGAATAGGTCACCGTGCCTTAGGATTTCTCTGCCGGAAGCCTCGTTTATATGTTGAGAGATGAGGAGGAAGGGAAACAAGCAAATAATGGAACTATATATACTATACAGCATAGCTGGGCATTATCGCGATAAGTTATCACGATACTTTATCGCTGATAACAAAATCGGGTTATCGGCCATCCGCTACTTATTTAAATATATATCGGTATCTTCGTTACTTTTGTAACCAAACTAGCGATAATCGCTACTTTTTTCCGCCTCAGAAAAAAAATAAACGTTTCCTCCCTACTGCGCATGTTTGGCCCGGGCGCCCGGTGTTGTATGAAAAAACTTCGGGGTATGAAATATCTTCGGTGAAGAGATTTCATACTTAGATCATCAACATTAAAACACAAGGTTATTTCTTATGTTAGACTCAAAAATCAATATATCGAAGAGAAAAATCTTTTAACTTTGCTCCCAAAATGATTATTCACTGCCTCAAATTTGATATTCCACATTCATTTGTGAGCATGCCATGGTATTGAAGGCACCCGGTGTTGTGATATTTGGTGTCCCATCGGCCAGCTTTTGTTTACAAACACTGGTATCTCGTGAACTGCGCATGTTCTGGTCTGAGCATACGCAGTTCACGTGAGACCAGTGTTTGTAAAAAAAGTCAAAATAAAACAAACAAAGCCAAATAACAACACCGGTTCAGGCGTTTCTAGTATTACCATTCATAAAGTTTTGTTGGTAAGAGAACCGGGTAGGACACGAAGTAATGGGTTTAAACTGGATAAATTCAGATTCAACAGGGACACAGGCAAAAATTGGTTTACAAACAGGGTGGTGGATGAGTGGAATAGGCTTAGCAGTCACGTGGTGAATGCCAATACAATTGTCACATTAAAAAATAGACTAGATAAATTCATGGACAGCGATATTAGGTGGGGTTAGATACACGGGAGCTTAGGGTCAAAGGAGCTGCTTCTACAGAATGGACATCAACTTGCTAGAATTAGTTCAGAGGAGGATGACCAAGATGATTCAGGGGCTGAGGAACCTTCCATATCAAAATAAGCTGAAACATCTAAACTTACATTCACTAGAGAGCCGAAGAGTGCGGGGAGATCTGATAGAAGTATTCAAATGGGTCAAGGGTTACAACAAAGGCGATATAAGTAAAGTACTGAGAATTAGCCAGCAGGATAGAACTCACAGTAATGGATTTAATAGAAAAGTATAGATTTAGGAGAGATATAGGCAAGCATTGGTTTAGTAATAGGGTGGTGGGTGAATGGAATAGACTCAGCAATCACAAAGTTAGTGCAGGGACGATAGCTTGTTTTAAGAGTAGACTGGATAGCTACACGGACGAGGACGACAGGTGGTAGTGAGGTGTGGGTGCAGTAGGGTGACGGGGTACTGGATGCGTGCCTAGTACTGCCGGTATAACGAGGATCAAGCCTCTACCTGTAACCCCTGTAACTTCACCTCACCCATCGTGAGTAGTGGGGGGGATTCTGGAGCTGCCCTGTGTAGGCCACCCGGCCTCTTGCAGTTTCCCTATGTTCTTATGTTCTTATATGTAGGCTACGTGTCAACGTGTGGTTTTCAGGTTTTGTAAGTTTTCTAAAATACAGATATGAAAAGTTGAATTCATCAATGTTTTTTTTCATTTGAAATATCAATATAGTATCGTTTTCGCCTATCGGACTTATCGCTAGCTAGTATCGGAATTGTGGATTTATATCGGGTATCGGTTATCGCCTATATTTGTGTCTCCAGTTAACGAATATCGGTTATCGACGATAAGGTTTTCCATTATCAGTTATCGGTTATCGGGAATAAGGTTTTCTGTTATCGTGCCCAGCTATGCTATACAGTAAAAAGGATTGACACGAGAAGGATTTACCGAGAAGGATGTACGTATGAGAGGAGGAAAGTGAGGAGGAGGCGGAGAAGAGAGAGATTAAGGTAAGTAAAGGGAAATAAAACAGAGGAGACGATGAGGATAAATATAAATAAAACAGAACTAAATAAAGAAGGAATGATTAGAACTGAGAGAGAGAGAGAGAGAGAGAGAGAGAGAGAGAGAGAGAGAGAGAGAGAGAGAGAGAGAGAGAGAGAGAGAGAGAGAGAGAGAGAGAGAGAGAGAGAGAGAGAGAGAGAGAGAGAGAGAGAGAGAGAGAGAGAGAGAGAGAGAGAGAGAGAGAGAGAGAGAGAGAGAGAGAGAGAGAGAGAGAGAGAGAGAGACACACACACACACACACAGAGAGAGAGAGAGAGAGAGAGAGAGAGAGAGAGAGAGAGAGAGAGAGAGAGAGAGAGAGAGAGAGAGAGAGAGAGAGAGAGAGAGAGAGAGAGAGAGAGAGAGAGAGAGAGAGAGAGAGAGAGAGAGACAGGTAAATAACAGAGGCGGAAAGTCTGGAATTTGAGGAAGACACTGATGAAGGACCGCCAGCCCGGGATTCTACAGTCGTCAAGGAGCTGATTCAAGGTACGTCTCAAACTTCCTTTCCTGAGATCTATGAGGCAGACCCTTCCGCCCCTCATGTCAGCTACTTGCAAAGGTCAATAAGGTGAAAAATCAAGTTCTCATAAGTCTTTTTTTAAGATTCATGGTAAAGAGAAAGTTAAAACTACCACCTGGGTCATCAAACTACCCCTGGAAATGCTCACAACTCCTATGAAATCCTGTGGACAATATTTTTAAGAAAGTGACTGTTAGATGCTGTTCCGCTCTCATTTCAACTCCTTCCAAAGGCCAAAGTGGAGATCAATCAAGTTCTAACTGTGGTGTTTTGTAGGTTCATGATACAGAGGAAGGGTTAGACTACTACCAGGGTCATAAAACTACCCCTGGAAATGCCCACAACTCCTACGAAAGCCATGTCAGTTTACCGCACTCGGGGGACAAAATGTTTATCATTAATTCCCGGCTTAAATGGGTTAAGAATATGACACTAATACAACCAATACAATGTTTGAATGAATTTTTTTAGGTTCTTGGTACAGTAGAAGAGTTAAGTTGGAGAGTTTTGTTCAGTCGGCGCAACATCTGTGGTCATATGCCGGAGAGAGACAGGAGGGGAAGGAATTATAGAAGGGAGCAGACCCCAGGGGACGGGACACAACCCCCGATTAATACCTGGTACACTGCTGGGTGGACAGGGGCTACGTAAGGTATCGGAAAAGCCGCCCAAATTTTTCAACTCCGCCCAGGAATCGAACCCGAGCTCTCTCGGTTGTGAGCCGAGTGTGCTAACCACTGCACCACAAAGTCCCCTGTAGAAGGGTTAAACTACCACCAGGGTCATCAAACTACCCCTGGAAATGCCCACAACTCCTATGAAAGCCCTGTCAAATGTGTGCGCTTGGGCGGGTGACATTTTTCAGTCCGCACTTTTTCCTACGTAATATTGTAGTTTGCAAAAAATGATCAAATTTGACAAAAAAATTACCAAATTGAGTGGATGGAGAGGGAGAGACATTAGCCACACCAAGCCAAGCACTCAGAACGAAGACCTACTGACAGCCTAACGTCACTGCACTTCGTAACGTCATAACACACACACCACATGACGTAGAGACACCAAGTTTGCGGCAAATTGAAGGGGAAGGATGGATAAACAAACGCTCGTATATTCAAAGCTACTGGGTTAGGGAGAGCCGTGATACTGACAATGTTAAGTGAGCAATTTTCAGGAAGACATCACAACATTGCCGTACAGGGACAACCGATTGCATGGTACGTTCCCGCCCTTTAGGGATTAAGCTGGTAGTATTGTTAAACATGACCGCCTCAGTTCATCGCCTTGAAAATCCTCTCATGGTAGGAGTTACAGGGCTTTCAATGGACTGTTTTGTGACCCTGGTGATCGTTTAACATGGTCTCGCATCTTCAACTGGAAAATTACCCATGAAAACCTGGTTAATCTTCTCTACGGCCCTGCAAAACTCATAATAGGAGCTGGAAAGCCTCTCGTCATAGATCCTACAGTGGTTTCATGGACTGTTTTGTGACCCTGGTGATGGTTTTACACTCCCTCTGCACCATGAACGGTTAAACCACCCATGAAAACCCGGTTAGCCTTCTCTGCGGCCTTGGGAAACAGTCTTAACAGCTTTTCAAACAAGCAAACTGTGGCGTCATTAGGTTCAAGAATACAGGCTTTATTCAGAAGGTCATTCCTGGTACAGTAAGCAGTATAATCTGACTTACAGTGGACTACACAGACTCTGGAGATAGCGAGCAAAGATCCGCACTCGTAGCTCACCCAAACAGGTCCCTGTGTAACGTACCACATACCCGTAACCGCATATACGTAACCTATACAGCACACTTCCCTTCAGTACCAGGAGGCTGGGTCCCCACACGGTTCAATGACATGATGTTTAAGGAGAAAGAAAGATGCTTGGCGTGAGAACAGGGCAACTTTTGATGTGAATAGTGGCACTGTACGGAAACGTCTGAGCTTGGACCGGGGCTTTCAGAAGGTGCACCCGAGGAGAAAGACTTAACTAGCAGATGCTTGGCGTGAGAACAGGGTGACTTGATAAGAGCTCTAAAGTGTTGGACAATGGGAAGTGGATCAAGGTACTTTGGACTCGTGAAAGTACCCTCTTGGTGAGTGAATGGAGCGGCGAGTGTGTGTAGGGTATGTCCTGGGGTAGTTATAAGACACTTGTGGTAGTGTGACCCTTCCTCTGTACCATTAACCTAAAGAAACACACATTTGGTAAAGCTTTCAAGGGAGTTTGGGGTATTTCCAGGGGTAGTTTTATGGCCCTGGTGGTAGTGTGACCCTTCCTCTGTACCGTGAACCTAAAGAAACACACATTTGACAAGGCTTTCAAGGGAGTTTTGGGTATTTCCAGGGGTAGTTTTATGATCCTGGTGGTAGTGTGACCATTCCCCTGTACCGTGAACCTGGAGAAACACACATTTGCCAAGGCTTCCATAGGAGTTGTGGGCAGCCCAGTTTGAATCCGACCTGTGGCTACATCTGCTCAATGTCTCAGGCACCAGTCATCATTGTACCATACGCTACCATCCACAGAACACAGCCAACCAGCACACTACCACCTCACACTGCTCTCTCTGCCTGACTAGCCCCGCTGCCTTACGCTGACAACACCAGAATACAGAAAATTGCACAGGAAATGCCTCCCACAACTCCCTCAAAAGCCATGTCAAATGTGTGTTTCTTAGGTTCATGGTACAGCAGAAGGGTCACACTACCACCAGGGTCACAAAACTACCCCTGGAAATGCCCACAACTCCTATGAGAGACTGGTCAAATGTGTGTTTCTTCAGGTTCACGACACAGAAGAAGGGTCACACAACCACCAGGGTCACAAAACTAGCCATGGAAATGCTCACAACCCCTGTGAGAGACTGGTCAAATGTGTGTTTCTTTAGGTTCATGGTACAGAGGAAGGGTCACACTAACACAGGGTCACAAAACTACCCCTGGAAATGCCCCAAATTCCTAGGAAAGCCTTGTCAAATGTGTGTTTCTTAGGTTCAAGGTACAGAGGAAGGGTCACACTACCACCAGGGTCAAAAAACTATCCCTGGAAAGGCCCACAACTCCTGGGAAAGGCTTGTCAAATGTGTTCTATAGAGGTTCCTGGTACAAAAGAAGGGTCACACTACCAACAGTGTCATAAAACTACATAAGAACATAAGAACATAAGAACGCAGGAGTCTGCAAGAGGCCGGTAGGCCTGTACGAGGCAGCTCCTTTGACCCTAAGCTCCCGTGTATCTAACCCCACCTAATATCGCTGTCCATGAATTTATCTAGTCTATTTTTGAATGTGACAATTGTATTGGCACTCATCACATGACTGCTAAGCCTATTCCACTCATCCACCACCCTGTTAGTAAACCAATTTTTGCCTATGTCCCTGTTGAATCTGAATTTATCCAGTTTAAACCCATTACTTCGTGTCCTACCCGGTTCTCTTACCAACAAAACCTTATGAATGTCTCCCTTCATCCATTTATAAACCTCGATCATGTCTCCACGCACCCTTCGCCTTTCTAGAGAATGCAAGTTTAACTGTTTGAGTCTTTCCTCGTATGGCAAGTTTCTCAACCCCTGAATCATCTTAGTCATCCTCCTCTGCACCGATTCTAACATTTTGATATCCATTCTATAGTAGGGTGACCAGAACTGAACCGCATAGTCAAGATGAGGTCTAACTAATGCTAAATATAGTTTGAGGAAGACTTCGGGGCTTCTGTTGCTTACGCTCCTTGAAATAAATCCCAGTACCCTATTAGCTCGATTTCTAGCTTGAATGCATTGTGCCCTTGGACGGAGATCCGAGCTCACTAAGACCCCTAAATCCCTCTCGCACCCAGACCTATTTATGAGAGTGTCATTTAAGCAATAGTTATGTGAGGGGTTGTTCCTACCTACACTCAGAATACTGCACTTCCCTACATTGAACTCCATCTGCCATTTATCCGCCCAGTCATATAATCTGTTGAGTTCACCTTGGAGAATATTAGCGTCCTGATCCGACTCAATTACTCTACCGATCTTGGTATCATCTGCAAATTTACTAACATCACTACTCCTGGAAATGCCTCCCACAGCTCCTGGGAAAGGCTTGTCAAATGTGTTCTGTTTGAGTGCTGAGATGGCCCAGGAGTCTGTCCACACACTGTCCTTCCCTCATTATTAATCTTTTTTTAATTCCGGCTATAGCAAATTAATTGATTAACCTTTGAAGTAAATTCAGTAATAGTGTTGAAAAAAGTACCATGAGAGGGAAAATCAAGAAAATGTAATAATTAAACTAATTCCAAGATTCATGACGACCATTTTAAGGAAATTAATCCATTTCAAGTCTCAGTACAGAGAACTTTGAGGTCATTCATCACACACACACACACTATTAATTCTTCCTCCATTGTAAGTCTAAAACGACCTTTTGTAACTTTACATTCTTTGATGCCAAAAGATCATTTAAAAATAAGTGAGTAATTAAATACAAGTATATATTTTTGGTTTTAATTTGTAATGTTCAGTAAACTTTATGGCCAAGTCTTGCGATAAGTTATTCAGATTTAGACAAGTTGTAATGGACAGCAATTGTCTCTCATTATCGTGCTTCTAATAAAATTCCTTACCCCAACATTACATCACTTACAACACTACAACATTCAGGCATGGTTGTAGTGACCATCACTGGGGTCACAAAACAGTCCCCCAGGCCGGGAGGCTTTTCAAACAGGCGGACTGATAAGAACAAGAGCTGGTGGGTGTTGAGCCAAATCCTGCCCACACACAAGGCTGCCTCAGTGTTGCTGCCTCATACTACTAAACACTTCACCACACAACTTTACATAGGAGACAAGGCTCTCATAGGCATTTCCAGGGCTAGCTTTATGGCGCTGGCCCTCCCTCCCTCCTTCCTTCCTTCCCTCAGAACAGTGCATTACAGAAAGAAAATGAAGACAGGAAAACAAAGAAACAAGGAAAATATTGATAAATGGAAAAGAAAGAGGAAAATAAATTAACACTTACCAAGGAATTCCTGTGTCCTCCTCTTCTTCCTCTTCCTCCTCCTCCTCTTCCTCTTCTTCTTGTTGTTCTCTCTGTAATTCAAGTAAGGAGTCATTGCTCTGTGTAAACCTTCCGTTATCTCCTAGCGTTGCCATATGGCAACACTATAACTGAAATACTTTAATGGTCTTGACATCCGACCTAAGCGTTGCCACCAACTTTTATGCAGTAAGATATGTTTTCCTCTACGCTACAGACATGCTGAGCCGTATAATCGCTTACTAGATTCGTGCAGTACGCCGCCTAGGCACCAGATGTGTTTTCTTCTTCTCCAAAATGACAAGCAGTAAAAGGTATGTCAATGATACCGATACTATTGAATATATATTTTTCTCCCATATGCTATTTGAAAGAATAATTATGTGGGTTTGTTATGCGCTAGACATAGAAATTATTATAGCTTTCAAGATGTAAATAATGAATAAAATGTAAGTGTTGCCATATGGACACGCTAGGCTAATTCATGTACAAATATTCCTTTTCAGGAGTCTTACGGTGAACGAAATTTTGGACATTTTAGAGGATGAAGATGAGCTTTGTGATGTATATATGGAACCCCCTGATGTTCGTGAGCTGACTGATGAAGATTCTGCAAGTGAAGAGGATGAACAACCAGAAAGACTTTGTGGGAACCAACTTTTGGCTGCAGCAGAAATTCGCCGTCGTAGAGTAGCAGATGTCAGCAACAAGTGCAAATCTGACGATGATGAACCTCCTACGGAAACCGCCAGACCCCCCAGTAAGAAGGCAAAAAAAATCCGTCAAGAACCTCTAAAATGGAAAGTAGGAGAGAAAAAAATGGACGGATTGCCTTTGTTTCCTGAGCCTGACTACAGCAAGTACAGAGATTTTTCTCCTACAGAACTCTTTGAGTTATTTTTTGATGAGGAACTTTTTGAATTCATAGTTCAGCAGTCCAAGCTTTACTGTGCTTATAAAAACTGGCCAGACATCAATGTCACTAAGGAAGAAATCAAAGTATTTTTTGGTATATTGATTGTGTCTGGATATAATCCCATGCCCAGTAAAGCCTCATTCTGGTCCTCTAGTCCTGATCTTCGTAACGAGGCTGTCTGTAATGCAATGCGCAGAGACAGGTTTGACAGGATTATGAGGTGTCTACATTTCAATGACAACACTAAGCTAGATGTAGAGGACAAATATACAAAACTTAGGCCCCTTATACAGCACCTTCAGAAACGATCTATGGACCATTTCATTCCCACCCAAGCAATTTCTCATGATGAGGCTATGGTCAAATATTTTGGCAAACATGGCTGTAAGCAATCTATTCGCAATAAACCCATTAGGTTTGGGTATAAAGTCTGGTGTCAAAACACAGTTTCAGGCTATCTTGTTGCATTTGAACCTTATCAGGGAAAGTCACACATAGGTAACACTGAATTCCAAGCTAAGTTTGGGAAGCCAGCATCAACAGTTCTAGAACTGATTGGTGAATATAGCACAGAGAAAAGGACTCTGCCTTACAGTTTCTATTTTGACAATTATTTTACTACAGTACCACTGCTGATGGAACTAAAAGAGAGGGGATACAATGGTACTGGAACTATTAAATCCAACAATGTAGGAAAGGACTGTCCTCTAATGCAATCAAAAGCAATGGAGAAAAAAGAGAGAGGATATTTCATGAGTGCGACAGCATCAGACAAGAACAAATCAGTAGTATTATCGCGGTGGAAAGATAATGCGGTTGTAACTGTAGCCTCTTCCCTCTATGGTAGTGAACCAATTGGTTCTGTGGGCAGATGGAGTAGAGTGGACAAAAAGAAAATAAAAGTCAGTATTCCTCATGGAATTAAGATGTACAACAAAGGTATGGGAGGGACTGATAGAATGGATCAAAACATAAATAAATATAGAATTTCAGTAAAAAGCAAGAAATGGTGGTGGTCTTTGTTCACGTGGATGTTGGACATGGCAGTCCAAAATGCATGGCAACTATCAAAAGGACAAGGCAGTGCACTAACACAACTGCAGTTTCGTCAGGAAATTGCTGTTTGCTATCTACATCAGTTTGGAATTTTACCCAAAGGTAAAGGAAGAAAAGCAACCACTCTTCCAGCACAACATTTTGTAAGATATGACAACTTAGGACATCTTGTTGAGCCTGTCCAGGATAATAAAAAAAGAAGGTGTGCAAATACTGGTTGTACTTCAATTGGCCGAACTCAGTGTTCAAGGTGTAATGTTGGATTGTGTGTGAAGTGTTTCAGAGTTTACCACACAAAGTAAGGAAATAAACTTTCATTACAATTATAGTGTGTAATGGCAAACTTGGCACAGGAAATATATTTTCATACAATTCTTAGCTACTTCTACTTATTTTTTATATGCAGAAATCATGGTTGAATTATTTTGTAAACATGTAAATGAATAAAATTTTGGTTTTGCATACCTAAGACTTTTTTTGTACTCATATTCTCCTAGCGTTGCCATATGGCAACATTGAATAACTTATGAACAATTATGACTAAAACCAAATAATTTACAGAATCATTTTACATTACTATAGTAAAGATACACACAAAATATAAATTGATTTGAAGAAAAAAAAAATTGAATTTTTTTTTTCGGAGGTAAAGGGTATTAAGATACATTTTACATATAATAATAAATTCCTTTCAACTTTCCTTCCTTCCTTCCTTCCTTCCTTCCACACAGCCACTACCACCGGAGGGTCACTTCAGGGGTCGGGGTCAGAACCTTCCCAAGACACAGGGTCATAGTTTTAAACATTTTCCTGCTCAAACTTAACAAATTTAAAACAACATTGGGGTATTTGGGCATCTTGAAAACCTTCCAGTTGATGTGTGTGTGTGTGTGTGTGTGTGTGCAGTACAAGGTGTTCCTGGCTGCAAACTCTGTATCAAAATTTCCTCTCCCTCCCCTTCATGGCCATCACACTTTAATACCTCACAGTCTGTCACCTTATATATTTTGACTTCCCTTTCCTTCCCTTCCAATCCCTTCCCTTCCCTTCATCTCCTTTGTTTCCCTTCCAATCCCTTCGCTTCCCTTCCCTTCCCTTCATCTCCTTTGTTTCCCTTCCAATCCCTTCGCTCCCTTCCCTTCCCTTCATCTCCTTTGTTTCCCTTCCAATCCCTTCGCTTCCCTTCCCTTCCCTTCATCTCCCTTGTTTCCCTTCCAATCCCTTCGCTCCCTTCCCTTCCCTTCATCTCCTTTGTTTCCCTTCCAATCCCTTCGCTGCCTTCCCTTCCCTTCATCTCCTTTGTTTCCCTTCCAATCCCTTCGCTTCCCTTCCCTTCCCTTCATCTCCTTTGTTTCCCTTCCAATCCCTTGGCTCCCTTCCCTTCCCTTCATCTCCTTTGTTTCCCTTCCAATCCCTTCGCTCCCTTCCCTTCCCTTAATCTCCTTTGTTTCCCTTCCAATCCCTTCGCTCCCTTCCCTTCCCTTCATCTCCTTTGTTTCCCTTCCAATCCCTTCGCTTCCCTTCCCTTCCCTTCATCTCCTTTGTTTCCCTTCCAATCCCTTGGCTCCCTTCCCTTCCCTTCATCTCCTTTGTTTCCCTTCCAATCCCTTCGCTTCCCTTCCCTTCCCTTCATCTCCTTTGTTTCCCTTCCAATCCCTTCTCTCCCTTCTCTTCCCTTCATCTCCTTTGTTTCCCTTCCAATCCCTTGGCTCCCTTCCCTTCCCTTCATCTCCTTTGTTTCCCTTCGCTTCCCTTCCCTTCCTGATATGTACGTAGATTAAGTATAGTGTTACGAATGTGCTGTATGTGAATGATTGTATGTGTAATGTGATGAAATTGTAGCATGATGCAATGTTAGCTCAGCATGGTGCAACTCTACTTGTTGGGACAAGAGAGACAGAGGGGAGCCCGGGGCCACCGGCCGCCGGGCAGGAAGTGCTGAGTCGGCGGTTGCGAGCAAGGGTGGCTGAGGAGCAGTTGAGAAGACGCGTGTCTGGGCTTGAGAGAGTGTTCAGCTGTGTGCTCCGCTCGCGAGCTGTGTGCTTCCGGTGTGCGTGTCTGCCGTGCCCCTGTACTGTGCCTGATTAACTGTTCTGTGCCCTTGAAAGTTGCTGTACTGTGTGAGGAACCTGTCATTAAACTAGAACTTAGTGTTGAACGTGTATCCTTTGTGCCCTGCCTCGTTCCCTCCTCCCCTCGGTGTTCGGTGTGGGCCGCTGTGAGTGACTGGTGCCCGTGTGGCTGTTCTGGAGAACACGCCGCCTGCCTGCCCGTGGATGGTGTGTGGTAGGGGGGGTGGCGTAACAATAGTATTAAGTATTTTTAAGTTATGCATTAGTGTTAAGTTTTCTTTGTAAGCGCCCAGACAAAACTATGTAGTAACAAGGAATCCAAATCCCTTTATAAAAGTTTTGATACCTTTATACTTTTGTATGTTTATATACTAGGATTGTATACCATATGTAAGTTTCAGCTACATATAGCTCCTAGAGGATTCTACACACACACACACGAGGACACAAGGCGCTGAGATTCAGGGTGTAATGTAGAGCTTACTCAATAAATACTGTGTGCCTTCACGCCTATCCATCCCCCTCAAGACCGACACCACGGACACGTCGACGAGGATGGGATATAACCAGTTGCCACATATTACAGGTACGTTGTAGTGCTGTCAAGAGTAATGAAGTGCTGGTAGACTACAAACACAACAAAACCTGGCGACGAGTGGACGTCCCACTACGGACAGCCGTGGACGAGGACAAGCACAATGCCCTTGGACGTGGACCAGCCCCCAGCCTTCTCTTTGGTAGAGGACCCAGCATCAGTAGCTCCCCGATGGAAGAAGTGCAAGACACGGTTCCAATTCTACCTGGATGCTACAGGAGTCACCAATGAGGGGCAAAGGCGTGTACTACTCTTGCATGTAGCAGGCCCGGAGGTGCAAGGATATTCAGCACACTGCCAGCACCACTGACGACCTACCAGGAGGTACAAACAGCTCTAGAAAAACACTTCACCCCCATAGCTGGGCACGATAACAGAAAACCTTATTCCCGATAACCGATAACTGATAATGAAAAACCTTATCGGTGATAACCGATATTCGTTAACTGGAGACACATATATAGGCGATAACCGATAACCGATACCCGATATAAATCCACAATTCCGATACTAGCTAGCGATAAGTCCGATAGGCGAAAACGATACTCTATTGATATTTCAAATAAAAAAAACATAGATGAACTCAAATTTTCATTATCTGTATTTTAGAAAACTTACAAAACCTGAAAACCACACGTTGACACGTACCTATGGACGGTAATACTAGAAACGTCTGAACCGGTGTTGTGTTATTTGGCGTCCCCACCATCGAAACACTGGTCTCTCGTGAACTGCTGAACTGCGCATGCTCAGACCAGCAAGCGTACACCTGTACAGTCTCACAAAGATTCATAACCGTAATTAAGAGTTGCTGGAAGGCTGAATCAGACATACAGTACCAC
Organism: Eriocheir sinensis; assembly: GCF_024679095.1. Classification (NCBI taxonomy): domain Eukaryota; kingdom Metazoa; phylum Arthropoda; class Malacostraca; order Decapoda; family Varunidae; genus Eriocheir; species Eriocheir sinensis. The sequence goes on from NC_066514.1 coordinate 4,986,446, forward strand.
TACCACCATCCCCGCTGTTTCTAGAACGACGCTCTGTACGAGTTGTATTTATATGTACAGTGTCGTTCTAGAAACAGCGAGGATAGTGGTACTGTCTGTCTGATTCAGCCTTCCAGCAACTCTTAAGTGTTAAAAAGCTTTGTGAGACTGTACAGGGCTACGCTTACTGGTCTGAACATGCACAGTTCGCGAGAGACCAGTGTTTGTAAACAAAAGCGCCAGCTTTTGACGATGGGACACCAAATAACACAACCCCGGGTGCCTTCAATACCATGGCGTGCTCACAAACGAATATGGAATATCAAATTTGAGGTAGTGAATGATCATTTTGGGGGCAAAGTTAACTGATTTTTCTCTTTGATATATTGATATTTTAGTCTAACATAAAAAAATAACCTAGTGTTTTAATGTTGATGATCTAAGTATGAAATCTCTTCACCGAAGATATTTCATACCCCGAAGTTTTTTTCAAGCAACACCGGGCGCCCGGACCACGCATTGGAAGTAGGGAGGAAACATCGGTTTTTTTTTTTTTTCTGAGAGGCGGAAAAAAAAGTAGCGATTATCGCTAGTTTGGTTACAAAAGTAACGAAGATACCGATATATATTTGAATAAGTAGCGGATGGCCGATAACCCGATTTTGTTATCAGCGATAATGTATCGCGATAACTTATCGCCATAACGCCCAGCTATGTTCACCCCTAAGACCAACATAAGGTATGAACGTGTGTTGTTTAGACAGATAAAGCAAGACACACATGAAACAACAGATGCCTTTGTTACCAGACTCAAGAAGTTTGCAGAAACCTGTGAATTCCATGACACTGAGGATGCTATTTTAGACCAGCTGATTGAGAAATGTTCTTCTAGTCAGTTAAGGAGAAAGGCACTTCGGGAGACACTTAACTCTAGAGAAAATGTTACAGTTAGCTAGAGCAATGGAAGCATCAGACAGACAAGCAAAAGTAATTGAAGGTAACAACCATGCTAGCCAGCCAGCTAAACCTGTAATAAGTCAGATAAAAAAGAACACAAAACCTAGAATTGATGGAAAGAACTCTGTTCCAGCCTCTCTTAAAAATAAACCTAGTCATCCAACACAACCACAACAAGGCAACAAACATACTGCAGGAAATAGTACATGCTACAGGTGTGGTTACACAGGTCACACACCATGGCAGAAAGATAAATGTCCAGCTGCTTCCAAGGAATGTTCAGCCTGTAAAAAGTTAGGGCACGTTGCTAGTATGTGTAAGACTAAGAAAAAAATATATGCCACTGGAGAATCCACTGAGTCAAATATAAAGCAACCTAGTGAGTCTCACGATAGTAAGGGTGACACTGATTTACAGTTTGCTTTCAGAATTAACTCGGTAGGAAATTCCCAAAAAAGGATTATGCTTAGCGTCACACTAAATGGCAAACCTGTGAACATGCAGCTGGACACGGCAGCATCCTCAGACAGACAAGCAAAAGTAATTGAAGGTAACAACCATGCTAGCCAGCCACCTAAACCTGTAATAAGTCAGAAAAAAAAGAACACAAAACCTAGAATTGATGGAAAGAACTCTGTGTCAGAGAATCTGGCTAAGTCTATTCCAAATGTGAGAATTACACCCACTAAAGTACAGCTTCAAGACTGTAGTGGTAATGATATAAAGGTTGTTGGTTCTATGGATGTAGATGTTTGTTATGGACAGAAGGAATACAAAAATCTGCCAGTTGTAATAGTGGAAGGACAAGAAAGGAGTCTTCTTGGTTTAAATTGGCTTCAACACATTCCATTGGATTGGTCAAAAATATGTACTGTAAAAACAAGATTGCTGAAGGAAGGTTTAACTCAAGTACTTGAACAGAGCAAAGAAGTGTTCCAAGACGGGGTAGGAACGGTAATAAATGCATGTGCTAGTATACAACTAAAACCTAATGCCAAACCAAAATTTCATCCCCCTAGACAGATTCCCTTGCCATTAAAACCATTGGTAGAGCAAGAGATTCAGAGACTTGTAGATAATGGATCTTAGGAGAAAGTCACTTACTCAGATTGGGGCACCCCCATTGTCCCTGTAGTGAAAAGTGATGGAGGCATTAGACTTTGTGGAGATTACAAGGTTACAGTCAACCCTCAGTTGCAGATAGCTCAACACCCTCTTCCTAAACCTGATAACATGTTTGCCGCTCTAGGAGGCTGCAAAGTATTTTCAAAAATTGACTTAAGTCAGGCCTTCCAACAGCTCCAAAGGGATGAACCTTCCCAAGAAATATGTACTCTTAGCACACACCTAGGTTTGTACCGACCTAGGAGATTACCATACGGTGTAGCTAGCAGTCCAGCACTTTGGCAACAGACAATGGACAAGTTGTTCATAGGCAAGCCTGGTACACTCTGTTTTGTCGATGACATTCTAGAAGCTGGGCAAGATGAAGCTCAACACTTGGAACGACTTCAAGTAGTCCTTGAAACTTTGCGGAAAACTAGATTGCGGATCCGCAAAGACAAATGTCAATTTGCCGTACCCTCGGTAGAGTACTTGGGATTTAGAGTGAACGGACACGGCATTCACAAGACTCCAGGGAAAATAAGAGCTATTAGAGATGCCAAAACACCAGAGAATGTTGATGAATTAAGATCATTTCTCGGGTTAATTACTTTTTACAACAGGTTCATTCCAAACTTAGCAACCATAGCTCACCCTCTATATAACCTTCTGAAACAAGACACAGAATGGAAATGGACAGAAGAATGCACCAGTGCAGTTAACCACATAAAGGGCGAGATAACTTCATCTAGATTTCTCACCCATTACCAACCAAATTTGCCTATAAAACTTGTAATGTGATGCATCGTCTCATGGCTTAGGAGCAGTAATTGCCCATGTAATGCCGGACGAGTCAGAAAGACCTATTGCATTTGCTTCTCGTTCACTTAATCAAGCAGAGAAAAACTATTCACAGATTGAAAAGGAGGGATTAGCATTAGTGTATGGTGTAACTAAGTTTCACATGTACTTATATGGGAAAGCCAAATTTACCTTAGTCACAGACCACAAACCTCTTCTTGCAATACTGGGTGAAAAGGCAGGTTTACCAACCTTGGTAGCCGCCAGATTGCAAAGGTGGGCAGTCAAACTAGCAGCTTACTCTTATGAGATAGAGTATCGTTCTACCAAGAAAATGGGAAATGCGGATGCCTTATCACGTTTGCCAGTGGAAAGGGCTCCAGAGGAACATGATGGAAGTGTACTCATGGTAGAATGTCATAACTTACCTATAACAGCTAAAATGATAAGACATGCCACTAAACAAGATCCAGTGTTGTCACGTATTTTGCAGTCATTAGTTACTGGTTATAACACAGTACCAGAGCAGGCAGAATTTCAACCCTATCAAAAGGTATGGTCAGAACTGTCAGAAGCACAAGGATGTATTCTAAGGGGAGCCAGAATGGTTATCCCAGAAAGTTTAAGGAAAAAAGTCCTGAGTGAGGTCCATGCTGACCATCATGGTATTGTAAAATCAAAGGCGTATGTGTGGTGGCCAGGAATAGACGTCATGATAGAGTCATGTGTAAAACAATGCCCAAACTGCCCAGCATTTCAAAATGATCCCAAGCCAGCACGCATGCATCCTTGGGAATACCCAAGACACCCTTGGCAAAGATTGCATTTGGACTTTGCAGGTCCTTTCCTTGGTCATTCATTTCTAGTAATTGTAGATGCCTACAGTAAATGGCCAGAGGTAATACCCATGAGTTCAACCACAGCACAAGCTACTATAAAAGCCTTAATGCCAGTCTTTGCCACCCACGGACTTCCAGTTCGCATTGTGACGGACAATGGTCCGCAATTTTGTTCCAGTGAATTTTCAGAATTTCTAAAGGTCAATGGAACAGAGCATACTAAGGCAGCACCTTACCATCCCACCACCAATGGTGAAGCGGAACACTTTGTGCAGACCTTCAAGCATAACATGAAATGTAGGAGTGCAACATCTGCAGACGTTATTGCTCACGTTAGCAAGTTCCTATTGTCCTACAGAACTTCTGAACATTCTGTTACCGGACAAACTCCTTCACAGCTATTGATGGGTAGAAGAGTCAGGAATAAATTGGACTTACTAAAACCAGACTTCTACATACAACAAAATAATCGCGAATGGCAACAAGTAGCCAAACATCAAACTGTGAATGAGTTCAAACCTTCTTCACCGGTAATGGTTCGTTCTTACAACACAGATGTGAAATGGGTCCCAGGCCAAGTTACTAAAGACCTAGGACAAATGCACTATGATGTCAACGTTGGTGGACGCGTATCGAAACGTCATGTCGACCAACTTAGACCTTACACGGCTCCAGCTCAAGAAATAGAAGGAGACCAAAGCGATGAAGAGCCTATGCCATTGGAGAGTAAAGAGATAGATGTACCTGATCATTCTAGTGACTCTAGTGATACTTCTACTCCTCCAGAAAATGTAAATAGAAGAGTTCTTCCAGCTCGGAGCACGAGAGGAGTTCCTCCAGAACGCTTAAATCTGTAAGGTTTCCTTTCTTTCTGACAGGGGGAAGGAAATGATATGTACGTAGATTAAGCATAGTATTAAGTATTTATAAGTTATGCATTAATGTTAAGTTTTCTTTGTAAGCGCCCAGACAAAATTATGTAGTAACAAGGAATCCAAATCCCTTTATAAAAGTTTTGATACCTTTAAACTTTTGTATGTTTATGTACTAGGATTGTATACCATATGTAAGTTTCAGCTACATATAGCTCCTAGAGGATTCTACACACACACACACGAGGACACAAGGCGCTGAGATTCAGGGTGTAATGTAGAGCTTACTCAATAAATACTGTGTGCCTCCACGCCTATCCATCCCCCTCAAGACCGACACCACGGACACGTTGACGAGGATGGGATATAACCAGTTGCCACATATTACAGGTACGTTGTAGTGCTGTCAAGAGTAATGAAGTGCTGGTAGACTACAAACACAACAAATCTGAAGAAAAAAATGTCCGCAGTTCCCTCAATATGGCTGATCATCCTGCACGCACCGACGTAAGTGTTAACATTCATCACTCCCTGAACGTTCGCAAGAGAGGCATACATAACCGACTCCTATAGATCTGGACCTCCTCTTTCCAATGGTGTTTTTGGTTTTCAGCTGTGATGAATAGTTTTTGAGATACAGAGGTTAAAAGAGACCCCCAATTGGGCTGCCCGACTGCGCCTGAGGGGATAGTCGCGTCCACACTGCGTGCAATGAAAGGGTTAAGAAACATGATCCCCACAGCTACTGGGTTAATATTTGTCAGGCCAGCGAGTCCTAACCCACGGAACATTTGTTACATAATTTTTCCCGCACACCACTTGCAGGAGAAATGAGAGAATGAGAAACAAAAGACAGTCGAAGGAGAAACAAAAGACAGTCGTAGGAGAAACAAAAGACAGTCGTAGGAGAAACAAAAGACAGTCGTATGAGAAACAAATGACAGTTGTAAGAGAAACAAAAGACAGTCGTAAGCAAACAAACAAACATGAGGCAATCTAAGAGAAACAACAGACAGTCGTAAGGAAACAAATGAACTTAAGAGAAACAGAAGACAGTCGTAAGAGAAACAGAAGACAGTTGTAAGAGAAACAAGAGACAATTATAGCAGAAATAACACTGTTACCAATGCAAGCCACTGCTCTAGAGTCCGGGTTGCTGGCCAGTCTTCAGGACAGCATGATGTGGCCTCTCAGCTGGTAGTAGCCAAACCACATCATCATCATAGCGGCCAACAAGGAGCGTCACATTCAGCCTCCAGTGTTCAGCTGAAGAATATTCAAAATATAAGAATACATTACTCACTGTGTCACCCTAAACTAGTTTATAAAAGACAATCTCAGCCATCCTAACCTGACCAAACTTTAATGAACCTAAGCTAGCTAAGCAATGCCACACTGGCAGCGAGCTGCTTGGCGAGAAAGCGAGAAGAGTTGACAAATGAGTTTTTTTGCGCGAGATCGCTCGGTCAGGAGTGACATCACAGACATGTATTATTTGCTGTATCTCAGCCATGCATTAGATAGGCCATTTTGGTTGACACCGTTAAATGCAGCAGTCATTGCAGAACTTGAATATGTTTGTGAAAACTCAATAAAACAAAAACTAACTGACGAGTTGAAGTTAAAGAATCACACTCCGTCATAACACATTCTACATGTAACTTGCAGCAGCAGCAGCAGCTAGGAAATGATATAAACAATTCCATCTTCTAGAGAAAAGCCTCCTGTATACAAAGTTTTTTTAAGGGGCTCTCACACATTCCCGGCCTCGGTCCCGATAGTCCTCGATGACTCCCAATAAGTCGATCAGGGCCTGACCGCCGACAAAATAGGCAATAATCCCGGGACCGCCGGTCTGCCTGCGGTAGACCGCCGGTTTACCGCCGGTAGACTGGCGACCATATACGATTTTCGATTTCTCCGACCGGCAACTGCAGCAGGTCAGTCAGCGGTAGACTGCCAGCCTACCGGTGGCAGACCGCTGGTCTACCAGTGGCAGACCTGCGGCACATCGACGACCAAACACTATCTTTGCATTTTCATATTTTATAATTACCTCATAAACTGCTTCAAACCTAAATTCATTTATGTGCATAAAACTCTCTCTCTCTCTCTCTCTCTCTCTCCCATTCTTCTTCCTCCTTTCTTTCACCTCTTTCAATCCTCTCTCCCTTTCTTCCTCACTCCCTCTCTCTTCCTCACTCCCACCTGTTCCTCCTTCCATTCCTCTCTCTCTCTCTCTCTCTCTCTCTCTCTCTCTCTCTCTCTCTCTCTCTCTCTCTCTCTCTCTCTCTCTCTCTCTCTCTCTCTCTCTATATAAATATATATATATATATATATATATATATATATATATATATATATATATATATATATATATATATATATATATATATATATATATATATATATATATATATATATATATATATATATATATATATAATTTATATATATATACTTTCTCTCTTTCACCCACTCCTCTTCCTCCTTTATCTCATCTCCCTCTCTCTCTTCATTCCCTCGCTCCTACCCGTTCCTCCTCGTTTTCCTCCTTCCTCCCTTGCTAATCCCCAGATCATAAACAGGTGTTCACTCATGGCCTACCGCCAGTTTACCGCCGGTCTGCCGCGGGTGTCGGCGGTTAACCGCCGGTCGACCAGGACATTTTCGACACCGCCGGTCGACCGGGCGCATCGCCGATATCTTTGAAAATTTTAAAGTTGACCGGCTGTGGTCGGCTGCGTCTACGGTCCTCAGGGTCGACCGGCGGTAGACCGGCGGTCTGCCGCCGACAATCCCCGATCTTACAGCCAGTCGACCGGCGACCGGCTTATCGGGAGTCATCGGGGATTACAGGAGAAGGGAACAAGACACAACCCCCGATTAATACTTGGTAGTACCCATTCACTGCTGGGTGGACAGGGGCTACGTAGGGTATCGGAAAAGCCGCCCAATTTTTTCCACTCCACCCGGGAATCGAACCCTGGCTCTGCCGGTTGTGAGCCGAGTGTGCTAACCACTGCACCATGAAGGCCCCCAGGATGAATAGGGTGAATACTCCACACTTATAAATAAAGGCTTAATACTTCACCCTTATCCTGACCTGGAAACAATGAAATCTAGCCTAACTTAATTCTAACCTAATCTGACAGGTAAATGTCCACAGAGTTGCCCATTTCACTGTGGTACTTCTCACCCTAACCATGGGTTAGATCTCATAATTCTATGCATTTTGAATCCCATATATATATATATATATATATATATATATATAAATATATATATATATATATATATATATATATATATATATATATATATATATATATATATATATATATGCCTCGCAAATTGACAGAATCGCTGCTAGCAATTTTTGAAAAGTTAGTGAGTTTTTTGCGGCCGCCTCAGAGCGTCACGGGGGACTGGGATACTCTGTTCCCCGTCTCTTCTTACGCTTCCTTCTCACACTTCCCATGGGTTAGATCTCATTATTCTATGCATTTTGAATCCCATTTATGTTCGCCGCCGTGAGTTTTTGGCGGCCGCCTCGGGGCGTCGGTGCCGCCATTACTTACATTATGAAACATCACTAGGTCTTCATGTAGCTTTAATACAAACGCTTGGTTAGCGACGGTACGCTAGGTTAGCGATTAGCCCACTCGTGTGAGACCAGGTCTACCGCGTTTTTTTTTTTTTTTTTTTTTTTTTTTAGAACAGGCAGACCCACGAGCTATTTTGTGGTGGCAACGACGCGACGGTTTACGGTGGGGGAACATATTTAAACTAACACAACCGAACTCTACGACCTAACAGCTAACGGGGGGGCTTTGACCCCTTCGCCCCCCCACATGTATATGCAACTTAGTTCTGCGGAGGTGTTTCTCGCTTCCACGCCCGGGGCCCAGAACATCGCGGCCCGCAAAAAAAAACTAACCTTTCATAAATTGCTAGCAGCGATTCTATCAATTTGCGAGGGATATATATGGGATTCAAAATGCATAGAAATATGAGAGCTAACCCATGGTTAGGGTGAGAAATACCGCAGTGAGATGGGCAACTCTGTGGACATTTACCATCTGACAACCGTACAATTTTTTTTTACTATTCAGCTTAATGTTCACTGAGGAAATGGAACCCAGAAAAGTTTACTTACCACCACGGCTCCTGTCAAGCAAATCACAACTTGGCCCCCGAAGGAGAGATAGGGTCCGGCCGGCCATCGGGTGTACTGCTGGAATAGCAATAAAAAAGGTTACGTGTTGGAAATTACCGTATAAAATGACCTCCCGTTGTCTTTTTTTTAACCCGGTAGTAGTGGCAGCGAGGGGCCAAATTTGTGGCTTTACCGTGTAGCAGCGACGGGCCATTTCTGACCTGCTGGACCTGGCCGCTATATGCCCATTATTACTTTCTTAAGACAGCCACGCCCCATTTGACCTCCTGTAAGAGCTCAATGCATCTTATTCTTCATATCATAGGTCTTAAGTGTCGGTAATAAGGTCAGAAATAAGGTCACACGGTCGCCTTTGTGAGCTCACCCCTAAACCTAATTCATTGTTTACGACATTCACGCCTCATCTGACCTCATATATCAGGTCAATCCCCCTTAATTCTTCACTCTGTAGAGATCAAAGGGCTTACTAGGTATCGATAATAAAAGTTCACATGTTAAGCTGATGGCCGCCTCTTATCTTGCATATATCACACATTTTCCGCCTTTTCCCCACATCACCGCTTGACCTCAAGAAGTATAGTGACCTTATCTGTCATGACCTCAAGCCCCGTCTCGGTATACCCAGTAGTTTACGAGAAAAATATATATACAAATATTTTTTTCACTCCAACCCGCGCCGCCTTATTCACACAAGGCCCCGCGGTCAACCCACACTTTTAAATCCCCTTTGATCACGTTCATCACACTTTTCGCCGTTATCACCCATGTCAAAACAATCACAAGGCATTCCTCACCTCTTTGATCTGCATGGCGTGCCTGTACAGCGGCTAAATCCCACGAAATCATATAAAATAGACAGGACTCTTAATGGCGTCAAGACGGAGCAAATTCACCGCGGCGGAGTAGGAAGTAGGGGTGGGCAGGTACCAGTACCAGTACCGGTACTAACGGTACCAGCTAAACGGTACGGTACCGGTACCAGATTACTCGGTACCGGTACCAGTTGCTCGGATTTATTTATTGGATTTATTGATAATTCTTCATGTCCGATTTTTTTTTTAGGTTGCTAATAAATATTGTTATTGTTATTAGACTATGATCGAGTACATCCATAATAACTATACATGCTATTTTTTTATCGAAAAAATAAATATTCACTTCATTCAGAGAGAGAGAGAGAGAGAGAGAGTGGATATCTCGAGATAATATTGATCGACTACTCGATCATAGTCTAATAACAATAAAATATATTTATTAGCAACCTAAAGAAAAAAAGAATAAGACATGAAATATCCCAATAAATAAATTGAAATAAAAAATAATATAAAAGAATGGAAACGAGAGCTGTGATGGAAATGGGGACAAAATGACAAAAACTTGGGACTCAGCGTCTACACACAGACCCCATACCACATGGAGGCGGGCGAGCGCCGAGCGTCACTAAGATCCAAACGGTACCGGTGCTAGCGGCAATGCGCAGTGCCGAGTGATCATTAAGTTCCCGGAACCCAAGTGATCATGAGGCTTCGCGGTACCAGGTACCGATACCAGGTACCGGTGCCTGGTACCGCGAAGAATCGATTCCTCGCGGTACCCGGTACCGGTACCTGGTACCGCGAAGCCTCATGATCACTTGGGTTCCGGGAAGCTTAATGATCACTCGGCACTGCGCATTGCCGCTAGTACCGGTACCGTTTGGTTCTTAGTGACGCTCGGCGCTCGCCCGCTTCCATGTGGTATGGGTCCTGTGTGTAGACGCTGAGTCACTGCCCCGCTGACCGTCTCTCCAAGTTCCCACCATTTTGTCCTGCTTTCCGTTTCCATCACAGCTCCCGTTTCCATTATTTTATTATTTGATTTATTTATTGGAGTTACTGGATAGTTCTTGATGTCCGATTCTTTTTCTTTTTTAGGTTGCTAATAAATAGTTATTGTTATTAGACTATGATCGAGTACCCACTATCCATATCACCGAGATATCCACTTACTAAGTGGTGATCTCTCTCTCTCTCTCTCTCTCTCTCTCTCTCTCTCTCTCTCTCTCTCTCTCTCTCTCTCTCTCTCTCTCTCGCCTACTACACCTCCAATATTTAATCATCTTATATAATCCATCATACAATTCTTTATAGCCAAAAACTCTTGCCAAGGGATTCAAACTTTTTTTTCGTTAATACTTTATTGGATAAATATGATCTCTCTCTCTCTCTCTCTCTCTCTCTCTCTCTCTCTCTCTCTCTCTCTCTCTCTCTCTCTCTCTCAAGACAAGACAAGTAAATTCAAGACTACACCAAATTTTTCTTCATCAATGTTGTAGTGCGAGAATGGAATAAGCTTCCACCGTCAGTGGCCCAGTGTAACAAGCTTGACTCCTTTAAAAACAAGCTCGACCGTCACTTCCTTGAACTTTATATTAACTAGAGTAGAAATGCAACGTTTTGGAGCCATCTTATTAATGTAGAATCACTTAGGTTTAAGGACAGACCACCTAGTCTGGACCATGGGGTCTGTGTGTTCTGATTTTCTATGTAAATCTATGTAAATCTTTAAATTCTCTCTCTCTCTCTCTCTCTCTCTCTCTCTCTCTCTCTCTCTCTCTCTCTCTCTCTCTCTCTCTCTCTCTCTCTCTCTCTCTCTACGGTGCCATTTCTAGCGACCTACTATTTCTGTATAGGTTATTTTCTCTTCCTCCTCCTCCTCCTCTCTCTCCTCTTTCTTCTCCTTCACCTCTTCGTCATACTGTTTCTCTTCCTATCTTCATCTCTTGTCATACCTTTCTTTCAGTCTCTAAAAATTACGCATACAATAGGTCAAATATTATCTAGTCGGTTCAGTACAAAGAAACGCTCAAGTATATTTCATTCTGACACATTCACACCTGTAGGCTGATAAAGCTAATACGTGGAAGGTGCAATAATAAGTATCATTATAGTAACGGTAGTAAAAATAATGCAACACGTAATAACAGTAACAATAGTAGTTTTTTTCCATTAAAAGAAGCAACTCAAATGCAAAAATATATGATAACAAAAAAGCCCACTAAACACTGCTAATACAAGTACTGTAATGGTAACATCACTGAGGTCACTTCTATCTATTATCATTATACTGTCTACTACTCTTTGCATTACACTACCTCTGTCCCTCTGTTTCCATAACCTATAATTATCTTCTCGTCCTCTTTCTCCTCCTCTCACGTCAACTTTCACTTTCATTTTCTCTCTCTCGGCTTATGGTGTCCGCACTCCTCCCTCTCTACCTGATTCACCTTTTACAATAATATTAATAACCTTACTTCTGCATCTTACTACTATAATCATCTTACTCATAACGCTTGAAAAAAAAAAACTATTAATAAGCACGATGGAGAAGCAGACGAGGCAGTAATTGGATCGAACTCCCTATGAAGCGGATTCGAACAAATTGAGGCGAGGCTGCGGGGCACATGAGCCACCACGGAAGCCATAACTTTTAGGAGCTTCAAAGAGGATCATTAACAGACCAGTGTGTTTAGATCCGCCTTTTTTACCTGACCTGACAACCGCTAATGCAGTACTGTGTGTGTATGTGTGTGTGTGTGTGTGTGTGTGTGTGTAAGCAGTAACAATATAAGCAGTAATTAAGACGAATCATAATAGCGCCTCCCAATTACTCCCTCCCTCCTCCTCCTCCTCCTCTTCCTTATTATTTTGTGATAGGCTTAATACAATGAAGAAAAATCAACAGCAACCGCAGCAATAATGATAACAAGCACTACTCCCCCATCCTCCCTCCCCTACTCATCACCCTTTCACACTCTCTTCTCCCTCTTCTCTTCCCATTCTTAACCTTTTCTTTTCCATTACCTCAAAGATAGAGAAGAAAAAAAAGGAGAACGCGACGAAGAAAAAGAACAGTTACTACTACTACTGGATCAACAAATAAAAAACAATAACAGCAACAATAATCATGCCATACAAATATACTCTCAACTCTCACCCTTCCCCTCCTTTTCCTCCCACTTCCTTTCCCCCCCATTACCCCTCCCCTATTTCTCCATCCCCATCCTTCCCACCACCACCACCTCCTCACCCCACACAAGCCTACGAGTTGTGACACAAACACTCCACACTCACCCCATCCTCGGCGTCCTGCTGCCCCGCCACGCCTGTTGCTCTACCCTAAGTCTATATACACCAAGTCAAGTCATACGCAGGTTTGTGGGAGGAGACACGGCCGAGGTGTGGTTTATGCGTGACACTGCTTGGAGCCAAACTAGAGAATGTAGAATGTTATCATGCCCTCCCTCACATCCCACACCGCCGTTTGTAGGCATTGGAATTACAGTCACGCAATAGCACAATAAAAAGATACTTTTTCGTCAGTGGCTTGCCTGAACGCGCTGTGAAAGGAGGCGAGAATGCACATCCAGAGTGCACACACGGCCCCAACTTTAGTCACCCCTGAACTGGCGGGTATTTTTTTTTTAGTTTCAAGTGACGTCATCCCGCTGCTCCGCCCCAAAAAGGCTTCCTGCGCGTACTGGTCACAGAGTTATATACCTACTGTGGATCTCAAAGGCTGTGAGTTTTCGTTTTTTGGGAATACCTTTGTAACCAACACTCGTATCAGCACAAGATTTTGTTACAGTGTATTTCGCACACTGCCCTAATTTTTATTGGTATCGTGAATCACCAACAATAGATAATAAAGGCACTTCTCCCTGTAGCAAAAGGGGAAAGTCGGACTGGCCACTCAAAGAAACGAACACTGGTAGTGACGTAGTACTATGACGTATCAGAAGCTCCGCCCTCTCTGTCCCTCTTCCCTCTCTCCACTTCTTCCCCTGCCCCCCCCCCCCTCTCTCTCTCTCTCTCTCTCTCTCTCTCTCTCTCTCTCTCTCTCTCTCTCTCTCTCTCTCTCTCTCCATGGAAAATATATAAGTATTTTTGAAAGTGCAATTAAGGCATCAATGATGTGGTAGTGGGACTATTTTTTTTTTCTTATTATAGTGACACATACCTGAACATCGTGACATGTGATAGAAGGATGGGAGTAAAGGTTAACCACCATAATTGATGGTAGAACGATTGTTCGGTTGTATTCCTTTTTTTTTTTTTTCCTATATTTCTTCGTCACATGACTTGGACTCTCGACATCAGTCGTGTACTTCTATCAAGAAACTCAACAAGTATGGTCTTCAAGGTTCAGCATTGT